>NC_087209.1:56133333-56167859 GCF_015104395.2 Macrobrachium nipponense
GTGAGCATTAAAATCCCCTACTATCAATGTAGGTTCTCTGGCATTGTCAAACAAATCCTTAAGTTTTTCTATGTCGTAATTTTTGTTAGGTTGGTTGTATATGTTATAAAATTTACAAAGTTATAGTTTTTTATTCGTATTTTGATGCTTGATATTTGCAAGTCAGCAAAGTTTACAGGTACCCTGTTCGTAACATACTTTGTTATGTACTATATAGCAGTACCTAAATTTCCTTCTTCTTCTCTAGATGTAGATACTAAGGTATATTTTACCAATTGTTGATACTGTTTTTATTAACATGTTGTAAACATAATATCATTGGTTCGTATTCTTTCAGTAAGCGTTGTAATTCTCCCAAATGTAATCTGGTCTGAAGACCATTTATGTTCCATTGTATTATATAATTATTGAAAATATTATGTTAAGTGTGTTCAAGCATTACTTTCTTGTTGTGGTTATCTATTTGCAATTTTCTAAAATTTTATTTACGACATTTATTTGTTTTTCCTATACGACATTAGATGTCCAATGCACATACAGCCTTTTTGTGAGTCTCTAGACTAGTGGTTTCTTTACTTCTACATTTTATAAAATTTTCGTATAGTGTTTGTTAAACTGTCTTTTGTTGTTATGTTTCTGTCTTTGTTGCATAATTCTATGAAAACATTCATTACATCCACATGTGTTTTTATGTGTCCTCCTTTTTTCATTTACTCTTAGTGCACCAATTACTGGTGATGGAGTAATCTCTTCTCCCTTACATAATCATTTTTGTCTATGGTGTTTCTCCTCTATATTTCTATATTGTTCTGGGTATTTCCATCCATTTCTTTTATTATTACTTAGGAGACAAAGGTATGTTTCTTATTTTCTGGTCTGTGCACTTTTTTTTGGATCCTTGGTCTTTGCTTTAACAGATACCTCTCTAATAATTGTTGGCTTTTTGGTTTTGGGTGGAGTTTCTCTCTAAAGGCCTTTTTTTATCTTTAGCTACCAGCTCATAACTATCTCGTGATGTTTCAGTGATACATGTATCATTTTCTTGTGTTTATCCATTTCCCCTTAATATCTCAAATGAATTTGAACATATATCTGCACAAGTTTCTTGGTTTTTCTTGCTATATTAGTTTCTTGTAAAAGTTATTTTTTCTTCGATTTATCTATTGGGGGTGGTACTTGCTTCCATTTTTCGTTTCATTCCTTGAGCTCAATGCAGTAGAGAACATTTGCTTCCTAGCGGGATCATGCATCCCTCTAACTCTCAACTCTAGTTTGGCTTCTCTAATTGGCATTCCTGATCTCTCCTGAAGTAATTTTAATTCTGTGTTGTATAATATAATCATACACTCCTTAGACCTAGCATGGTGATTTTGGCCACAGTTCACACATTTTGGTTTCACCACATTCCACTTTGTGGTGTGTTCGTCGGATCCACAATACGCACATATAGATTTATTTCTGCAATTTTTCCCTGTATGTCCATATTTACTACAGTTTTGGCACTGTAGTGGCTTTGGACATAAGGCCTCAGTTCTCTGTTTTGGCCATGATTTTAATTTTGAAAGGTAGTTCTTGGCCTTCAAATTTTATTTTTGCTATTCTCAATGTATTTTCTTATTTGTCTACTGGTTAAACTATATATTCGCAATCTTGCACGTTGTTGTACCTTTTTTAAGGGAATCCAGCAAAAATATTTTTTTCAATTGGTTCCGTCACTTTTAGGAAGTACTACAGTACCCTGTACGCTGTTCATACTGTCATGTTTTCTTATGTTTACCTTATATTATCAATGTTCTTTATAGTTTAAATAGTTTTTAGATTGTTTTTTGTAGTGGTTTCTATTAACCACACCTGGTCTTTTATTTGTCTAAATGACATTTCTGAGGTTGGGTGCCTACTTAACAAATAATTTTCCAATCGTAATGCAGATATTTTTTCTATCAGTTTCCAAGGTCAAGAACCTTGACCAACTTCCACTCCCAAAAAGGGAGTCGAAGTGAGTCAAGGTTGGGTCAATTCTAAATTTGCTTTTTCTTTGCGGCTTGTATGGTATTAGAGTTTTAATACCAGCCTGTTCTTCATTACCTGGGTTTTCCTTAGAATAGTCCATTGCCATGCCAGAAGTCGTAGGGGTTTTTGTTTTGGTTTCCATATATATAAAGTTTAAATATTTCGTCCCAGGATGAGATCCCTCTCACCAAGGAGGCCCAAACTGAGGGAGGAGCAATACTGTTATGCTGTGGTAACTGCCCTGGGACACTCACCTGGATATACGCCATACACAGTGCCTTAAGGGTCGTCAAGTCCCATGAGATTGGACCCAGCACTGTGGCATGGCTTGACATAAAAATTCCCCTCGCTCGACCACGTCAGGTACTCTAGTTTTACGGTGGAGTGGCATGCCGTCCAACTCCACCCCTCCATCAGGTTAAAAGAGCAGTCAATTCAATATTCCAAAAACCCATGCCAGGGTCGTCAACGAAAGAAGAAGAAGGGAAAGGGGAAAAATTTATTAGGAGGAGAGTAAAGGAGTTAAAGGTCCCAATGTTCAGTTGGATCCACAGCAGAGAGTGTAGGCGTAAAGGGGCATACTCTCTCTGTAGTGGATCCCTAAGCCCCCCACCTCGTCAAGGAGTTGGGATCAGGGGGTAAGAGTCTGTTAAGTCTATATTAAAACCCAACTGAAAGATCTTCTTCAAGGCTGACTTGTTTGTCGTAATAGTGGTAGCTGAGAACCCTTTTTCAAATAAGGACCTGAAAAAGGATATAGCTGAGTTGACTGTCATGATTTTAATGTCCGATTCTCTCAGGAAAGATGCCAACTTTTTAACTGCAGCGTCATACTGCCTCAAAGTTGAATCCCTTTTATCTGATTCTAAGAAGAGGATATTTTTGTGGATCTATATTTGCGTCCCTCTTGGCCGCAAACTTCATGAAGTCCATAAAGTTAGGGCTTTGAGAATTCCTGAGGAAGTGAACACAGTCTTCATTTGTACCGACTGGGAGAGTCTGGGATTGGGAATCCGAAGGGGACGAAGACCCAATTCCAGCAGCAGGGGGTACCAATTGCTCTTCGGCCAGTCCGGAGCTACTAGAGCTACCTGACCCTTGAAAGTCCTGAGTTTGCTCAGAACTTTCAGGAGAAGATTCACCGGAGGAAAGATGTAAATCTTTTCCCAGTTGTTCCAGTCTATGGATAGAGCGTCTGTGGCATAGGCCAGAGGGTCCAGGTTGGGAAGCCACATAACAAGGAAGTTTGTGGTTCGCTTGAGAGGCAAACAGATCTACTTGTAGACCTGGTACCCTCCGGAGTATCCATTGGAACGAACTGTTGTCCAGCGACCATTCCGACTCCAGTGGGACTGAACGGGATAGAGCATCTGCTATAACATTCCTCACTCCGGCCAGATGGGTGGAGGAGAGGTGCCAACTGAACTTGTCCGCCAGGGAAAAGATGGCTACCATGACATGATTCAGGTGTCTTGACTTGGAGCCTCCCCTGTTTATGCAGTGAACTACTACTGCGCTGTCCAGAACTAACTTTACATGAGAGTTCTTTGGTGGAAGGAGCCTCTTCAGAGTCAGGAACACTGCCATTGCTTCCAATACATTTATGTGGAGCTGGCGGAATTGGGGTGACCACGTTCCTTGAACTTTCTTGAACTGAGAATATCCTCCCCAGCCGCTTAATGAAGCGTCTGTGTGGATAGTGATTCCCGGAGGAGGGAATTGAAGAGGCACTGACATGGACAGATTCTTCATCTTTGTCCAAGGACGCAGACGATTTCGGAGAATTTGCGGTATTGCTGACAACTTGTCTCTGGATCTGACATTTGCTCTTGAGCGCCAGATCCTGGTTAAGTCTTTCAGTTTGGCTTTCATCAAGATGTTTGTCACTGAGGCAAACTGAAGGGAACCTAGGATTCTTTCCTGGTTTCTCCTTGAAGCATATTTGTACCTTAGAAATTGCTTCACTGACTTCGCTATTTCCTTCCTTTTGGTTACTGGAATCGACAGTGTGAGAGAAGATAGATTCCATTGAATGTCCAGCCATTGAAAACGGGACTCCGGAGTGAGTCTTGACTTTGTCCTGTTTATCTGGAACTGAATGACTTTCTTTGTGCTTTGCGGCATTCCTCGACTGTTGGTGCCCAAATCAACCAGTCGTTGAGGTACGCTACTAACATTATCCCTTGAGACCTTAGTTGTTGAACCACTACTTACGCCAACTTCGTGAATACCCTGGGGGCTACGCTCAGACCGAAGGGAACTACCTTGAAGGAGAATGCTTGGTCTCCCAGCTTGAAGCCTAGGTAAGGGCGAAAGTGTCTTGCAAAAGGGATATGATAGTATGCGTCTGTAAGATCGATAGAGGTGGTGACTGCCCCACGGGGAAGTAAGGACCGCACCTGCGAGATAGTCAGCATTTTGAACTTGTCGCAGCGAATGACTAAGTTTAACTGGGACAAGTCTAAGATTACCCTTCTTTTTAATGAGCCTTTCTTTGGTACGCTGAATAAGCGACCTTGAAACTTTAATTGCTTGACTCTCGCTATTGCTCTTTTCTGAAGGAGTTCCTCTGCATACTCTGTCAATTCCTTCGATGGAAGTTGAAGGAACGGTCTGGGTGGAGGGGGGCCTCCGATCCAACTCCAACCCTTGCCTTTCGACACAATACTTTGTGCCCATTTGCTGAATCCCCACCGATGCCGGAAGAGAAACAGTCTCCCTCCTACCTTGGAGATCTCACTGCTGCTGAGCCGAGTGGCCTCTGCGGCCTCCACGGAAGTGCTTTCCCCTGTTAAGCAACCTTCCTGATCCTCTAGCTCTACTTCCCCTGGCGAACCGGTCGAAGTGTTGGAACGCCTGGCCTTCGAACACCTGGTTAAATGCCGGGGAGACAGCATAGGACGTGGAAGGTTGAGTTTGTGGGGAAATATGATATTGTTATAATACAATAAAGTTTCATACATACTTACCTGGCAGATATATACATAGCTAAGACTCCGTCGTCCCCGACAGAAATTCAAATTTCGCGCCACTCGCTACAGGTAGGTCAGGTGATCTACCGGCCTGCCCTGGGCGGCAGGACTAGGAACCATTCCCGTTTTCTACTCATATATTTTTCTCTTCCACCTGTCTCCTTGCGGGGAGGCTGGGTGGGCCCTAATCGTATATATCTGCCAGGTAAGTATGTATGAAACTTTATTGTATTATAACAATATCATTTTCATACAATCAACTTACCTGTCAGATATATAGCATAGCTGATTGGCACCCTTCGGTGGAGGGTAAGAGACAGCTACTACTGGAATAGACAGGTAACAACATCTGTTGTAGGTATAAAATAAAAACCTTGGTTTCCTACCTGATAGGTGGTAGACTTCGTGTGCGTTTGTCCCGTAGTCTGCATCACCTCAAGAAACTTTAGCGAGATATGTGATCTATGGCCAAGAATTCTTGTGGGTCTGCCGAAGGGGTCTTATCCACTTACTCGGCAGAGCCTGAAAGGACTTTGTCATGGGTGCTAATCCACTTACATGACAATACACCTTATAAGGAGCACACAACCAATCCCGACCACCTGATCCTAACCACCATGTTAGTATTAAAAATTGCTCCGAGTTATCCCCAACTCTTCGCAACAACCGTAACTCAAACCAAATTGCACACGCACACAATAATTTTTTTTTCAAAAAAAATATTCATCTATTAAAAGATATCACAAGAGTTCCTTACTGAACGGAAGTGACTGGCCGCTTGTGCGGTATCTGCACTTGTTCAGCAGAAAGTCTAGCATATCTATTAGACTAAAGTAGAGTAAAAAAAAAATTAAGGATTGTTGTCAGCTCCTGTACCCAGGATTGTGCCCGCAGACACAAAAGGACCTAAGGAAAAACTTTTTATTTTTCATAGGTCACACGCACGTCCTTCAAATAGTGAGAAGCAAACAGAATTACATCTCCAATATGTCGCTTCCAAGATATTCTTCAGTGACATATTTCTCTGAAAAGAGAGAGACGTCGCCACTGCTCTCACTTCATGAGCTCTTACTCTCAGGAGTTTTAAAGAATCATCCGTGCAAGCCTTATGAGCGTCCGTAATTACGTTCCTGACAAAAAAGGCTAAAGCATTTCTTAGACATAGGTCTTGATGGATCCTTCACTGAGCACCAAAGACCTTGTCTAGAACCTCCCAACTGTTTCCTTTTTCTGTAAGTAAAACTTTAACGCCCTTACTGGGCAAAGAGACCTCTCCGGTTCCCTGCCGACGAGACCGATAATCCTTTTACCTCGAAGTTTCTCGGCCAGGGATTCGAAGGATTTTCATTTTTCGCCAAGAATAATTCCTTGAAGGAACAGATGGCTGAAATCTATATTGAACCCGACTTTGTCACTAAGGGCGTGCCAGTTCACTAACTCTTTTCGCCATCGCCAGTGACAAAAAGAAATTTTCTCGTTATATCACGAAACGAGGCCAAATGTAGGGGTTCAAATCTCTCTGAAGCCAAGAACACTTCAGCACTACGTCTAGATTCCAGTTAGGGGGAGAAGTAATCTTAGACTTCTTGGTCTCAAAAGACCTAATCAGATCATGTAGATCTTTATCGTTTCCCACATCTAGGCCTCTATTCCTAAAGACGGCCGATAGCATACTCCTATAGCCCTTTATCGTGGCTACGGAGAGCTGCGATTCTTCTCTCAGAAATAACAGAAAATCAGCTATTTCTGTTACAGAGGTACTGAGGAGGACAACTTCTTCGACTTACACCACCTTCTAAAAACTTCCCACTTGGATTGGGTAAAACCCGGATAGTGGAAGTTCTCCGCGGGCTCTAGCGATCGACTTGCTGCTTTGCTAGAAAAACCTCTCGCTCTGACAAGTCTTTTCGATAGTCGAAAGGCAGTCAAGAGCGAGAGCGGGGAGGTTTTGATGAAACCTCTCGAAGTGTGGTTGTCTGAGAAGATCCTTCCTTTGTGGAAGGGATCTGGGGAAGTCTACTATCCACTCCAGTACCTCTGGGAACCACTCTTGAGCTGGCCAAAAGGGGGCTATCAGGGTATTCTGTCCCCTTTGAAGTCACAAACTTCCTGAGCACTTGCCCAGAATCTTGAATGGGGGAAATGCGTAAACGTCTACCTGAGACCAATCTAGCAGGAAGGCGTCTACTGCTAGAGCTCTGGGATCTTCCACTACTGAACAGAAGACTTTCCAGTCTCTTCGAGAGGAACGTGGCAAAGAGGTCGACATGAGGAGTCCCCCCAAAGAGACCAGAGATTGCGGCAAACGTCTGAGTGGAGGGTACCATTCGGTATGAAGGACCTGGTTCCTCCTGCTCAGCCTGTCCGCTCTCACGTTCCTTACTCCCTGAACGAACCTCGTCAATAGAGAGATGTTCCTTTGCGATGTCCACAACAGCAGGTCTCTTGCGAGTTCGTAAAGGGCATACGAGTGAGTACCTCCTTGCTTCCGAATGTATGCCAGAGCGGTTTGTATTGTCCGCATTCACATGTACTATTTTGTTGCACACTAACGGTTCGAAGCTCTTTAGAGCTAGGTGTACAGCCCAACAGTTCTTTGCAGTTTATGTGCCAGGACACTTGAAGAGCATTCCAAGTGCCTGACACTTCTCTCTTTCCCAAGTTGCTCCCCAACCTTTTTCGACGCGTCGGAAAACAATACAAGGTTTGGGCTCTGTATTTCCAGGGAAGTACCCTTGTTTTCCCTCAGTGGGAGTAACCACCATTCTAAATGGCTGTTTCATCAGATCTGGAATGGAAAACTGTCCGAGAGGAGTCCTGTCTTCATGTTCCACGAACTTCTGAGGAAGAACTGAGAGACGGAGATGAAGTCTTCCCTAGATGAAAGAACTGTTCGAGCGAGGAAAGGGTCCCTAACAGGCTCAACCATTCCCTCGCCTAAGTACGTTCCTTCCTTAGGAAGAGAGAGACTTTTCTCAAACCTCTCGCTAGTCTCTCTTGAGAAGGAAATACTCGAAAAACCCCGAGAATCCATCCGAATCCCCAGATAGACCAAGTTCTGCTGGGGATCAGTTGGGACTTCTCGAGGTTCACGAGTAATCCTAATGTCCTTATCAGGTTTTAGTGTCACAGTCCGGTCCTCCAAACACTGTTTCTCTGACTTTGCTCTGATAAGCCAGTCGTCTAGGTATAGAGATATACTGATTCCTTTCAGATGAAGCCATCTCGCCACATTTTTCAAAAGGTTCGTGAAAACCTGAGGCGCCGTAGACAGGCCGAAACACAAGGCTCTGAATTGGAAGATCCTTCCCCCGTCATGAAACGGAGGTACTTCTTCGACGAAGGATGGATCGGGACGTGAAAATAGGCGTCCTGGAGATCCAGAGACACCATCCAATCCCCTTGGCGAAGAGCCGCAAGGACTGAAGCAGAGGTTTCCATGGAGAACTTCTGTTTCTGAACAAACTTGTTCAGAGCGCTGACATCCAGAACTGGTCTCCAGCCCCCGAGGCTTTCGCAACCAAGAAAAGACGATTGTAAAACCACTGGGGAGCTTTTGATCCAGCACTAGTTCTATAGCTCTCTTGTCCCACATCTGATCCACCATTTGTGAAGAGTATCTTTCAACACAGGGTCCTTGTAATTGGCGGACAATTCCCTCGGAGTTGACGTCAGGGAGGATTGTCCAGGAAAGGAATGAGGTATCCCTTCTGAAGCACCGACATCGACCAAGCGTCTGTGTCCGATGAGAGTCCAGGCTTCCGCAAACCCCCGGAGCCTGGCACCTACTGGTGTTTGGAGGAGCGCCACTTCACTTTCCCCTTTTAAAGGGGCGGAACGAGGCTCGACCTCTCTTCTCGGTCGTTTTCCTTTTTAGCGGTAACTCTAGTGGGAGGGCCTCCTCGAAAGGGCCGAACAGGAGTAGACACCCTTTCTTTTCTCCCCCCATCACTGGTCTCTTCTTCCTGGAAGATTGCAGGAGAAGATCCTGGTGTCGCTTTCTCCTCCCGTCAGAGATCGGGAAATATCCCTCACCAACTGTGACGGGAACAGAAAATCAGACCTAGGGGCGAATAACAAAGCTGCTCTTTGCGAATGTGATACTGCTTTCGTCAAGAAAGCTCTAAAAAACAGATCTCTTCTTCAAGAGACCTGCTCCAAATAAGGAAGAAACTTCCCCTGAGCCGTCCTGTACCGCCTTGTCAATACATGAACAAAATTGCAAGTAGTACGTCCGGTTCTAGCCCTTCAGGGGCATGAGCCTTCTTGGGACATCACCCAAGGGACCAATCTAGGAAGTTAAAGACTTCTAGAATGTGAAAAAAGTCCCTTGAGGAGATGATCCAACTCTGAAAGACCCCAGTAATCTTAGCAGTGTGAAGGCTATGTCTCCTGGATGCATCTACCAGACTGGAAAAGTCAGCTTCAGCTGAAGCTGGGAGTGTGAGACCCATATTCCTCCCCAGTCTGGTACCAAATCCCTCTCTTGCACGTAAGTCTAGCGGGAGGCATGCAAAACACTGTCCTTACTAGCTCTTTCTTAGTTAGCATCCAGCTATCCAGCGATTGCAGAGCTCTCTTCATAGAAATCGTCGGTCTCATCTTCAAGAAAGCCGACGATTTCGGCGTCTTAGAGCATGAAAAAAGTGAACGAGGCGAAGGAGGAGGGGCAGGGATCAATGCATCTCCGTATTCCTGGAGTAGGAGAGCTGTCAAAACTTTGTAGTTAGACAGTCCCTTCTTTGCCGTGAGACTCGTCCTCTGAGTCCTCTTCCAAAATCGGATCAGAAGGAGAGGCCACTTCCCGTTCCGGGTCTTCCTGTTCAAAAACTCCTCTCTACGGGAGACAAACTCCTAATAGGAGAGGGGCTAGAGAGTGTAAAGAGCTCCTATGCTTGGCTGGCTCTTCGTACTTGGCTGGCTCTTCGCGCTTGGCTGGCGCCTGCGCCTGCTGGCGCCTCGCGCCTGGCTGGCGCCTCGCGCCTGGCTGGCGCCTCGCGCCCTGGCTGGCGCTCGCGCCTGGCTGGACGCCTCGCGCCTGGCTGGCGCCGTCGCTGGCCTGCAGGTCTCCTCGCGCCTGGCTGGCGTCTCGCGCCTGACTGACTCTCGCGCTTGGCTGGCGCCTCGCGCCTGGCAGGATCCTCCGCCCTGCTGGGTCTCGCGCCTGACTGACTCCTAAAGCGCTGGCTGGCGCCTCGCGCCTGACTGTGTCTCGCCTCTCACTGCGCCTGACTGACGCTCGCGCCTGGTTGGAGTCTCGCGCCTTTCTGGTGCCACATCCTTGTATGTCAGATGCTTGTCTGGCGCCTCGCGCTTGGCTGAATCCTCATGCCTGGTTGTTACCTCGCGCTCGGCTGAAGCTGCTGGCTGGCAGACGTATCCCATCTGGGAGTATCCTCGCGCCTGTAAAGCGTTTCTCGCTTGTCTGACGCTCT
This sequence comes from Macrobrachium nipponense, assembly GCF_015104395.2. Taxonomy (NCBI): domain Eukaryota; kingdom Metazoa; phylum Arthropoda; class Malacostraca; order Decapoda; family Palaemonidae; genus Macrobrachium; species Macrobrachium nipponense. The sequence goes on from NC_087209.1 coordinate 56,143,751, forward strand.
AATCCTAGAAGACGCTTCTCGTCTGTAGACGCCTCGCGCTTGACTGGCGCGACGCGCTTGTCTGGCGAATCAAAATCGTCCAAAAGAGTCTCTATCCGAGTAATTCTCAAAAGACTCACGTCCCACAGGAGCCTCACTCCTGGCGGGAGAAGAAGACGAGTCTTCTTGACCGGCAGTCTCACGTCTTTCTTACGAGGAGGATCCTTCGAAAGGACTCCTACCAAGGCGGATAGCTGTTCCTGCACCGCCAAAATGATCCTCTTGGAAGCCTCTCCTGCGTCTTCTTGAACGGGAGAGGGAGACCTCGAAGGAGTTTTGCCCACATCATGGGACGTCAAAACCCTCTTCGCCTTCTTGATGGAAGGAGGCGCTTCTTCCGAAAAGCGTTCTGGGCTTGAATCCAACACAGGATCTCTCCAGTGCCTTTTCAGGGGCCTGGACAAGTCCGAATCCTTCCACCTCGTTAAGAGAGGGAAGAAGCGGACGAAGAGAAGCACTCTCTGAGGACGCTTTTCTGATAGCGGTCCTGAGCAGTCTGTCTATAAACAGCACCTGCTGAAGGGACGCCTGACCGGGGGGAATTCTCCACAACCTCCGTACGGCTTTCGACTTTCCTTTCTTCTCCTCTGGGCTTGGGAGCTTGGAAGAGGTCTAGGCCTGGGAGCGTCGCAGAGACGGTCAGACGCCCCCTCCACAAACACTGGGACACTCACTTCACTATAATCACTTTCACAGTCCTTACCTTTCATGGTAGCCATTTTGGATCTCATCCTGTGAAGAGTAGCCTTCAGTTCAGCAATCCGAGGCCGAATCTGAATGTAAAGCCAGTGAGGGCCCTGATACAGAATCATAATTAAGAGAAGAGTTAGAATTATCCAAAGGCTCAATAGGCCTTGTACTACTACCCGCAATCTTAGATGCAGCCCTTCTGACTCTATCCTTTCTAACTTCTTCAAGTAAGAAGTTAGAGTCTTCCATTCCTCAACATTCAACCTCTCACACTCATGACAGGTGTTAGAAATAGAACAATCAAAACCCCTACATTGCGACATACAGTGTGAGGATCAACCGAAGCTTTCGGTATCCTCACCTTGCAGCCTACATTCACACACATTCTCACACAAACACTTGAATCAGACATTCTTGAAGAAAAATCAAAAGCAAGTCCAAATCCAGTCCACAGTAGCGAATGCCAAAACAACGATCCAGGTACGTCACCAAAAGTCCACAAAAAGATGATCAATTGTTTAGAAAAGCGAATTCCAGTCAAGAGGTGGCAGCAACGATGTTGATACCACCGGCGACAGAAAATATATGAGTAGAAAACGGGAATGGTCCTAGTCCTGCCGCCCAGGGCAGGCCGGTAGATCACCGTGACCTACCTGTAGCGAGTGGCGCGAAATTTGAATTTCTGTCGGGGACGACGGAGTCTTAGCTATGTATATTCTGACAGGTAAGTTGATTGTATGAAACAGATAGATGGGCTGAGCCTGAGCTTTCGACGTGGAAGGCTGCCCTGGCTGAACAACTGGCACCGCAGACACAGCCTGACTGAAGTGCTGAGGCTTCTTTTGGTAAGGCTGAAACCGTTTGGTCTTCTTTAGTTTCTTGCCTGTAGACGAAGGGTCTTGACGTCTTTTAGTGGAGAGGCCCCAACGGTCTTTGAGGCTTTGATTGAGCCTCGTTGCCTCGCTTTGAACCTCTCTAACCATCACTTCTGGGAAGAGGTCTGCCCCCCAAATGTTGGAGGAGAGCAACTTATTCGGCTCATGCCGAATAGTTGCTTCCTGAAGGACATGCTTACGGCAGTTGACCCTCGCAACCACAAACTCGTACAAGTCTGATTGGACTGTACAAGTCTGTGATTTGGTCAACAGCTTGAATAGCGGCTCTGAAGCGTATGATATGGCCGCTACCTCAGTTATTGCCATGGTGTTAATAGACCTGGCCAGCCTAATTCTAGCCTCAAACTCGGACTGAATGAGGCTATCGGGGAGTCTTGGAAGCTTCTCGCTGAACTGATCCATCACACAGTCTGGCTTAAGCTTGCCTACCGAAAAAGTATTCGGCAGGTCTTCTCACAAATCCCCAAGCGAAGGGAGCAAGGGTGATGTGGGGTCCGCTTCCCTCAACTGTGGCAAGGGCTCTCCCTTTAAGCCAGCCGGGATGGTAACGCTGGCGATCTTAGTCAGGAAAGGAAGAGGAGTCTCTTCCTCCATCGTATGCCTGGATTCTGGTGTTGCAACAGTCCATTTCATCCAGACACCGGAGCCACTCCCTCTGAGCCTGGTCCCTGGAGTACAGCACTGTCTCCCTAGGAACCTTATCCTCCCTATTCATAGCAGCCTCCGTCAGCCTGGCGTAGCCAATGAACGGAGGTTGAAGATTCTCTGGGTAAAACTCGAAGTCTTCGATCCTTCGAGTACCACACTCCGGGATAGAAATGAACCCGTCCTGGAAAGGAGCGTAGGAAGCTACTCTCCAGGGATTGTTCATGGAGAATGGAGGGAGAGAATCATGAGGAGGGAGCTGGAGTAGGCCTGCGCCAGGTGCCGGAGAGGCAGCTTGAGGGGCCTGATTGAAGCCAGACATAAGATTTTCCTGAGTGGCAATCCTGTCCGACAACTGGGAGAACATCTGCTCCATACTCGTCCTCAGGGACCCTACCAAGTCTCCAATCTGTTGCATCATCCCGACGGAGAAAGCGTTGGGATCAAAGCTAGGAACAGATGTCGACGTGGACGGGTAACTCACCAGAGGTACCGTAGGGGAAGGAGAGACCACTGACTCCGCCGGAGTACGGGGTCTCTCCTTGGAGGACTTGCTCTTCGAGACTCTAGAGCCTGAAGCAGATGACTTACCCTTCTCTGCTCCGGGATTAGAAGCCGAAGACTTACGAGAGGAAGACGCCAAAGAAGTCTTTTTAGACGACGACGTCTTAGTCAGAGTTTTCTGCGCTCTGTGACCCTTCACTTTGGGAACCACAGAAGCGCTGGGCGTAGTATACGAGAGTTCTGCTCCCGTAAAGCCCTGGAAGGAAGCAGGAGAAGCAGCAGGAGAAGATGATCCAGTGGCGCCCAAGGGAAGCCCTTGAGCATCCAACGTACCTACCTCGACCAACAGATCATCTACACCTACCATAGGCTCTACATTCAAATCTAAAGTGGCGACCTCCGCCGAGATATCCTGGCCTGGTTCCTTCATACACTGGGCGACCTGCCATTGGATCGCCGTCATCGTCAAGGCTGCCTCCGCCGGGTCGACGTACCTCGTCGGCTTGCCGCCGGGGAACAGCAGGACAGCCATCCTCTTCTCTAGGATGTAGGGCTGTCCCTTGGCGGCGTTCTTCCCGAAGCCGCCGACCCAAGCTCTCAAGGTTGCAAGAGCAGTCTCTCTAACCACGGCAGCCTGGAAGAGAGGGTGTCTATTAGATTTTAGGCTAAAGTTGAGGTTCAACCTTAGAATAAAATAAGCTTAAGACTAGACAATATCAGCATATATTCCATAATATTAGGAGGGAACTTAAGCTTAAAATATATCTCAAAATTCATATCATATGTATATACTGATGGAAAATACTTACCCCGTCCAAAAACTGACTCACGAGATCGTAGCAGATTGTACACGTCTCGTGGAACCAGACCTGCAAATTCCCGTGAGAAGTCGAACATGGAGCATGAGACCTGCAGACATGCCCGCAGGGGTCCTGGAGCACAGCATTGCACCCCGGGTGCTCACAGTTGGTAGTCTGTAAGTGGAAGGATACATGAGTATCGATATAACACTCACAGGGCTACTCTAGTACTCCGTTGCATGCCGGAGAATGATAAATTTTTGGGCATAACCCCTCCCCTATCACCTTAATAGGCATAAAATGAAGACTTCGGTGTAGGCCGGAGAATGAAAACACCAAGGTCAGGGGAGGAACCCAGCTTAAGGTAACTTATAAATAACTTATAATTAACTTAAGCATAAAACAGTTAAAATAAATCCAGAGAACGACTCCGAATCGCGGCGCTGTCCGGCTACGCCGGAGAGAAGGAACAAAGCAAAAGTGACCGACTGAAACGCATACACTCCGCCGGCAGGCAGGGCTACCGTACCTCCCCCCCGTAATCGATGGGGCTCCAGGAAAGAGAACAGGGACCTGTCATCACGGGGGAGGAGGCGAGGAGGGGCGAAAACAGTTCCCGAGCGTACAGCGGAGCGCCAGAGCAACAAAGGCGGGGGGAGGCCAACCCCCCGACTCCGTCACAGCGAAGCACCACCGAAACCAGGGAGACAAGGTCACTCCCAGCCAAGTGTCTGTCCAGACTCCCCTACTCCCTGCGCGTAGGGAGAGAGGGAGTCAGGCTCGGATGGAGCGAGCAAGGACAAACCCTCCCTCCCCCCTACTCTATGGTGAGAGCAGGGGGGGGTGGGGGGGAGGCGACTGGGACGGGCGTCTGGCTGTACCGCGATCACAGGGTGACCAAGGTACAATAACACAACACAATCGACAAAATCGGTAGCCTAGGCTAATGCAACCAAACTGATCAGAAAGATGCAACAAACGTAATGCAACAAAACTGACAATAAGGATGCAACAAAACTGAGAAGAGGACCATGGGACCACTGATACCTTGGCTAAGCGAACAGACCAGACGCCCTAGGCTAATCAAAACACAATAAATAAAAACAAAAGTAGGGGAAAATAAAATATAGTAAGAGAAAAATATCCAGGAGTGTACGACTAACCCGAAAGAAAGTCTACCACTCAAAGCTAGCCTGGGCCGATACGAAGAGCGATGGCTAGGGTCTGGACCAGAAAAAAAAACTGAATGCCTACGTAAGGTAGAGAGACATGCATGCATGACCTAAAACCAAGGCAGGCTAAATCCCCTAACAATATAATAATAAAAAGGACTAGAGACGCACGTTAAAAATAAGGGAAAGGTTCCAGGTATGGGAGACCGAGAACCAAACCGCCATGAGGCAGAACAATGCCGCCATGCTCCAGACCGGGAACCTGTATTTATACCTAAAAAACGGCAAATACAGGCTCGTGGAAGGAACGAAACTAAATCGAAACCTTTCGGAATACTTAACTTAGCCGCTGCAATAGCTGAACGTTCCATGGTGGCGAAAAATCACGCAAACAGCACAAAAACAAGAGCAAAAAGAAACGCGTGGGTCTCTTGGCCTGCTAACATAAAGGATGGCCACCACAGGCGCGGCAGTCGGCTTAGCGTGGGTTGCAGTAGTAGTAGTTGCTGCCCCGTTCTGTGGGTCAGCTCTCTCCTTGAGGGAATTTGTTGTGGGAAATTTCTAAATGGCAAGAAGTTCGTGGTAGTGGTCTCACTCGCCCTAGTGACCATACCGACACCTTTCTTTTATTTTGGGTGAGCGAGTCAGTTATACTGACCTCTTCTTTATTTTGTTTATTCTCTGGTATTTGTTAGATCATTTACCTAAGAAATAATGAACTAAAGGATTATTTCGCGCAGCGACACGAACTGAGCCCAGAAATGTAATATAAAGGACCTCAGATTTTTATAGTTAGGAAAAATACAGTTTACTTTCAATATTTGTGATTTGTCCCTGCATGCTACAGTGCAAACCATCAGTCCTTTACATTAGTAAGACTCACTGGTTGCAGGGGGGAATCTGAGAGACTCTTGAACTGACTGGAGTTTGCCACACCTAGGCTACCTTCCTGGTCAAAAGAGAGAGGAGGAATACCATGCCTCTGGTATATTGATCGGAGTATAGGAACTGTGAGATCAAAGGTCAGACTTCTGAACCCTTTTGAAAGAGTGAGGAATTGTGATTCATTCGAAAAAAAAGCATGGCAGTAAGGCAAAAACTCAAGAGGATTTGTCTTACTGCCAGGGTCTCCTTCCTCCCGTTGCTAGAGGAAGGAGTGGAATTGCTGCTATGATTCTAGGAAGTGTCAGTTCGAGTCCCCATTCTCTCCCTGAAGGAAGAGAAGCAGGGGGACGAGGAGGTGGAGGAGGAGACCTGTCACTCTTGTAATCCCTCTCACTTCCAGAACAGTACATACACCTTAGGTGAGATGCAACTTGTCTTCTTATAGGAGCTGGGTAAGAAACACAACTTATTGAGCACCCACCACAGGTCCAGGGAAAAGGGGTTCCAAGGACCTGTGGTCAAGACCCGAAAAAGACGGACGCACCACTTCCTCTATCGCATCCTTGTCCAGCATCTTCTGCACTTCCTCCTGGAGAGCCAAGAACTTCAGAGAATCTAGGGGATACACCCTCCAGAGCAGAGGCTTCTCCGATAGCAGGGGAGAGAAGTCGAATGGCAAAAGATACCCCACCATAAGGACATCTATTACCCACTTCTCCACCCCATAACTCTGCCACTTGGCCCACTGGCCTGCCAGGCAACCCCCCACCTGTGGCACAGGAGAGGGAGAGGTGCCTAACCTACCGACGACCCCATTTATCTCTGCCCCTTGGGCCCCTTCTCAACTTAAAAGAGCGGGAGCAAAAGGGACGTTGGTCCTCTGACTTAGGCTGGGACGAACGGGGAGGCCCTGCTGAAACCGAACTCATTGACGGGATTCACTGTAATTTCATCGCAGTAATTACATCGTGGTAATTTCATCGTGGCAATTTAATCGCATGGTAATTCCACCTCATACATTTTCACTGCATTGTAATTTTATCGCAATAGATCACATCGTCAGTGATTTCATCGTAAGGTTTCTTTCACCGCAAGCTAAGTAAATCGCACAAGGCAAAAATTAAATGAACAATAAAATATAATTGACTTGTTTTTCTGTAAAATGTTCCTTGTATTACTGTTATAGTTGTTGATTGGGATCAAAGTAGTATTTAACTATTTGCAAGTAGCCTGTTTGTTTACTTTTCCAACATAAGTAATTTCATCGTCTTGATTTTTCATAGATTATGCTTTTCATGATTGTCCTTTTTGAAGCATGATTTATTTTATTTTAAAAAGTAAAAATGAAGTTTTCATACTAAAACTAATATTGTAATACTTACCTGAACACCTGAATTAACCCTGGTCACTGACCAGCCTGAACTATATCCCCACATATTTACCCACTAAGTGGGTAATTTAATAGCCAGTGTTACCAACACTGCAGGTAAAATCAAGTCAAATGAGTTACCTGTTACCGTTGGCAATGCCGTTGCAAATACCGGCCACCAGAGGCCTGTCTCCTCAATTGAATCATTCACCATTAAATTGAAGTGGAGAGGAGGGTGGGAATCATTCAGGTGTTCAGGTGTATTACAATATTAGTTTTATTAAGAAAACTTCATATTGCAATATGGTACACTCCCTGAACACCTGAATTAGCCCGATTAAAAACATTTACACGGAGGTGGGATCAATTTAATTCAGCCCGACCTGTCCACGGAACATATGCAGTTAACTCATAAACAACCTACCATGTATAAAAGCATGTATCCTCACCTAGTTATCTAACTTGGAGTTAATGAAGCTTGCAAAGAAAGTACTTCAACATCAGTGTTGAGTCTAAGGTACTGTCTGAGTCAGAAGTACCTCCCATGTGATAAGCTATACTTCTTATTCATGGAGGTAAAAACAAATCTCCTCACCTGGTTTCATGTGATAAGCTATACTTCTTATTCATGGAGGCAAAAACAAATCTCCTCAACTGGTTCTCTAGCTCAGTAGGTGAGGATGCTTGCAGAGGAAGTACCATACCGTCGGTGTCGAGTCCAAGGTACCGCCTGAGTCTGAAGAACCTCCCATGTGGTATTCTATACCTCTCATGTATGGAGGGGAAATGGTGAACCTCCCATGTGGCTATCTAGCCTCTCATGTATGGAGAAGTTGAGTGTGCAGGATCTTCATTTCTCTACTGCTTACTGATGTAGATGACTTGTGCTGAAGAAGTTGTAGTTATTCCAACATGACCATTGGGATCTGCCTAACCTCAAGGGCCTAAAGGAACAATACACTCAGTCTAAGCTTGACCAACAGAAACCCTAGAGTTCATTTAGACTATCACTGCCAGAGGCGTAACAATAGAGTAGCAGAGGTGGCAAACTGCCACGGGCCCAGGGCCTATAATGATTAAAGGGGCCCATGGACGTAGAGTCACAGAAAGGGGGCCAAGGGACCCAAGGGATATGGGCGCATGGCCGTAAAAAAAAAAATAAAATAAAATGTAGGCTATTGCCTACTGTTATATTTTAATGATTTAAGAAAAAAATTATTTCAAATTCATCAATATAACACTGGTAAATGATTATTAACAGAAACTGAGAAGACATTACATATTCAATCAAAGCAGGGGAGAAAGACATAACCAACCGTGCATCTCCAAGCGGCAGCTGGTACTGAGTTGCCTCGGGCAATTCAATACGCAGTAGCTGTCGCTGACTCATCATCCTGAGTTGCCAAGTAATCCATTCCACGAAGGAATGCGTTTGGCTAGAACCACCGAGCATAAAAAGATATGCTCGAGCAATTATATTTAGGCGAAACGAATTTCGGTAAATACAAAAGCTGAAATGGTGTTGTCGTGACAAAACCATATGTATATAAAATTGAAACTGGAAACTCCAGGGAGGTTGCAGGCAACCCCGAGTTGCAGTTCAATTAGAATACTCCTCGTCTAAGTCGCAATCCGTAGAGTAACCAGGATATGCGCCTACCCCTCGGACAATTCAACTGCTTAGCAGAATCATGTCGCGAGGTTAATATACGTAGTATATTTGTAGGATTCTGAACAACGATCTCCATCCTAAATTCTTTTCCTTCAAGAAAACAAAATAAGGATTGGAGATCGACCACCTTCGATCTCTATCAAAGAGAGTGAAGGAGAAGTCTTCCTCGAAGGAAAGCTTCAATGGTGAACAGAATACCGAAGACGATAGTTCAAGCCAAACTGGATGTTCCCGTCCGTTCTCTCTATTCCAGGGTTGGCCGCCTACTGTGAGATATCTTCCTTCGGTGGCAGTCTTCTTCCAACGCTAAGAATTCCACGAATTCGAGCATTCGGCGAGATCCCCGATTATCGTGGTAACACTTATCGGGAATACTCGTCTAACTCCCTTTGGACAGTGGTCTCGCCTGTGTGTGCTAGAAATTCAGCAGAATTCTAAGCACCCAGCGAAACCCCCACCGGATTCGTTAAACGAATATCGGTTGGTGGTTCTCTCGATTCCCGTAGAAATCGGAGATGGTGCAGGGTCCCTCCTCCACGACCGGGTTTACGTCAGGTAGGACCCGAAGGTCCCCCCGGTAGCGCAGTCCCCAATTGTGGGATCCTACAGAGAAGTCTCTGTAGGATCCTAACCCTTTCCCTCGTAGCTGTAAGGAGAGAGGGAATGGGGGAGGAAATGGATATTGCTCGCCTTTCCAGCGGAACTAGCATCTGGAGACGAGAGTAGGAGCAGCCATCACCTTGCGGCGATGGCCTTCCTCCCACCACCCCACCCCCCGCTCGAGGAGGGTTATGAACTCATACTGTAGGTAAGCATCTGCCACCACTGTGAACGTCGTCTGGGTGGGGCTGATCGACACCTGACAGGAGAGCCAAAACCGTCCTCTGACTCATTCCAGTCCTCGTCGAGATCGAAACCTCTCAGGAGGACCGACGGAGGGGGAAGAAGAGCTGCAATACTCTGAAAAAACGCCGCTGTCGCGGCAGAGGAGGTGGAAGTAGCTTGCCCGATCGGCTAGACCTGAGCGAGCTTTCTCATCCGGAGACGAGAGGCTCTACCTGGTTCAGAACCGAGTCGAGAAGCTCTTATCGCGGCAAGCCCACCGTCAGTCTGGTTCCCTACTTCGGGCTCCAGAACGACTTGAGCCGTGACATGGCTCTTCTGGTGGGAGCGGCGATGATTTGCAGAGGTCGTTGTGCTGACGAATCAGCGCAATAACCTCGGCCAAGCTCCTCTGGATCTCGGAAGTCACAGCATCTTGCGGAGTGAGACCGTCAAGCCCCTCGAACAAGAGCATATTCCGAGAACCTCCCCTTCAGGAGGGGGAACAGCTACAGACCCCTCTCGATCTCCTCCTGCCACTTGCGCGTACGTCCTGGTCGGTCCAAAGATCGTACCTGGTACTTACGGCGTCGTGACGGGATCGTGCGGGGCATGCCCCTCACGATCACCCCGCTGTACCTCGCTCTTCCTGGTGCAAACCGAGGAAGTTGCAGGCACGGTAGAGGAAGACATGACGCTCCTCTTTCGCTCGCTGGCAGAACCAGCGGGCTTGGAGGGCTGCAGGCGATCGCCAACTTGCAGGCCTAGTCGAGCCGTTTCCCTGGGAAACGGCTGGACCGAGAACAGCGGCCCCAATCTCGTGTGCAGAGGAGCTTCTGCTGGTCCCCCTATCCGCCCGGTCCCTGTGGGAGCGGCGGTCAGGAGACCTGCAGAGACCACTGTCGCAGTGAGACCAGTGCGTGTCCTCGCGGCGCGTCATACCGCTGGTACCAGCCGAGGCTGGCACCAACGATCGGGAGGGGGGAACCTCTTCCAAGCCTCAGCCCGTAGCTGGTCAGAGACAGTCACGTCTACCAGGGTTACCAGCTGGTCGCTGCGAGAGCAGCCGCTGGCCTGGCGAGAGTCACCTGAGCGGCTCTCACCAGCCTTCTGCTCCGTGCCGCAGTCTTGGCGCCGAGCGAACTCTGGCGCCGAAACTTTGGCTGCACGGTCTCCGAGGGAAGAGCGTACACTCAAGATCTCTCTGTCCCCTCTATCTCTTCTTACGAAGGGAGACGGGCCTCGCTCCCGAAGGAGCAGGAGGACCGGCAGAATGACCCACCGGTGGGACGGGCCCTTAGAAGTTCCCGAAGGAGACTTCTTAGGGGGGGAGGCAGCCTTCTTCTTCTTCGGCTTATGGGCCTTAGAAGTCGAAGGGGAAGAGGCAGCAGCAGACGATGAAGACGAAGATGACACCTTCCTCCTCTTCTTCCTCTTCCTTGTCAGCTCACGCAGGACAGTCGTCAGGTCCTCCATCCAGGCCGGAGCCGGGGCTATTGCTATTGCCGAAGCAACACGGCCCGAGTGCACCTGTCCAGAAGGACCTGGGACTGGGGAAGACACACCATGGGCAGGACCAGCATGGACAGGCGCAGGAACCAGGAGCGACAGGTACAGCAACCAGCTCAGGAGCGGCAGGAACAGCGGCAGCGGTAAACACAGAAGGGACAGCCAAGCCAGCAGCGGGAACCACATCAGCGGCAGGTACGGCAGGCCAGCCATCGCCTCGTAGAATCATCGGCAGCCAGCGGGAACCTGGGAACTGGACGGCCGGTCCAGGGGCGAGCTGCTGGAACAGCGGAAGTCTGGGGCAGGCAACACGAAGAACACAGGCGGCGGTGGCATACCCCCCCTCGGTACGGCGGCGACCAGCCATAGTAGCGGCAGACGGCGTCACCGACACAGCATGGGGAGTGTAGACCAGGCGGGGGGGGAGTAGCATAAGCGGCCGTGGAGGTAGTAGTGGAGACCGCTCCATGGGTCACCGCCCCAGACCTCGCTAGACGCTGCAGCAGCCCGTGGATGCTAGGTACGCCTTGCCGCCGCAGTGGTCCATACCTGTCCAAGGTCGTCTCCCACAGATGTAGCACCTGCAGTAGCACAGACAGATTAGTAAGAGGGGTTCCCTCACGCACGGGGGGGAGACATGCCCCACCCCGAACGCAAGGAAGACCTCAAATACAAAATACAACGAGGATGCTGAGCGGGGGGCAGGAAAGAAGACGAAGAATCGGATACCAAGGGAGTCGCGGGAGTGCTTTCCGACGACTTCCTGGCAGACCTTCGCACAGCAGTGAAAAGTAATATGAAAATGAAACAGAATACTGCACTTGCGATTCACTTCATAGAACTTAAAGGGGGAAGGATCAATTCCCGGGTAAGAGCGGAAACTTGATCCATAATAATATGATGCTATCATAAAATATATATGAAAATGAAACAGAATACTGCACTTGCGATTTCACTTTCACAGAAAATAAATCGTAAGGATCAATTCCCGGGTAAGAGCGGAAACTGATCAAAAATTAAAATTGATGCAATTAAATAAGTGAAAATGAAAAAGAATACTGCAATTGCGAATCCACTTTCATTGCATTCTATTCATACAAAATAAGAGGCTCGTGCCGAGTGCATTCACGCTCTCGGCAACGAACGCACAGGGCAAAAATATAATGAAAAGAGTACTTACATTTTTCAATTACACACTTTCGCCCAAAATAAATGACTCGGAGCGAGCGCGCCCGCCCTCGGCACCGAGACATAATTCAAGGGTATCAATTCATGAAAAGAGCAGAAACCGCCGCATCTACGGCGATAGCTCCATGTTGGCTCATAATTAAGTAATGAAAATGAAAACAGTGTACTTACAGTTTCATTTTCAAGTCAAACAAACCATTAGTAGAAAACACAATATAAACAAAGCATACGACGATGAAGCGGGCAGAGAGCGATGACGAACACGTCCTTCACACCCGCAGCCGAAAGCAAAAGTGATTCTTCACCTCTCAGGCGTGCGCACTGTCGGACAAGCAGTTAACTACCGTTCTCCCTTTGCTCGAAGGTTACGACCATTCCAGCTGCCGCTAGCTACTTCCTATTGTTAAAGGACGAAGGGTTTGTATTCGTGTCGGAACAAATGTACATTCTTTGTCTTTTTGGATGTAAGATGAAGAAACGGAAGAAGAGATGCACTTTTTAAGGATGCTTTTCCAATGGCTATCCTTGGCAGTCTGGGACGTTCTACAGATCCTGCCGAGGGGACGCCTGATCGGTGGGGATTCTCCATAACCTCCGTAAGGATTTCGACATTCCTTCTCCTCTGGGCCAGGGAGCTTGGAAGCGGTCTAGGCCTGGGAGCCAAACAGAGCCGATAAGAATGCACCCTCCACTGCACTGGGAACACTAAATTCAATTCTTACCTTATAAGAGCTCGCATTTTGAGCTACATCCATTTATCTTCAAATTTATGAATTTGTAGATTCTGTGGAGTAAGAAGGTGATGAGGATGCAACAACTACTAGTACTGTTAATACTCTAACTGCTCGTTAGCACGAGAGCTATTAAAGCTTCTAAAGGAAGCGTATATAGTTATATGCTTTTCTGACTTCCTAAAGTAGGAAGTTAGAGTTTCTTCAATCAAGTTCTAACACTTATTACACGTATTAATGAATAAATATTAATATTTCCCTTTCTTGCAAACTATGTAAGTGTCTACCGAAAACTTCAGTAGTTACACGTCATATGTTCTTCGAAATTTTCGAAGCCAAAATCATTAAAAAGTTAATAAAAGCGTATGCCGAACCAAAGACCCAGTACTTCCCTGCAAAAGACAGCCCAGAAGATCGATGGCGATGAAACACGAAAATCAAGTCAGGAGGTACCGCAAACGTATGTTTACCATACGGGCGACAGAGAAAATCTGATAGAAAACGGGAATGGTTCCTAGTCCTGCCACCCAGGGCAGGGCGGTAGATCAACTGACCTACCTACCTGTAGCGTGTGCCGCGAAATTCGAATTTCTGTCGGGGACGACGGAGTCTATAGCTAAGTATATATCTGACAGGGAAGTTGAATGTATGAAATTGCATTTTTCCTAACTATACAAACCTGAGGTCCTTTAACAATAGGAAGGTAACTAGCGGCAGCTGGGACGGTCGTAAGCTTCGAACAAGGGGAGAACGATAGTTAACTGCTTGTCCGATCGTGCGTGTGCCGCGCGCCCGAGAGGTGAAAAATCACTTTTGCTTTAGGCCCATGCAAAAAGTTGCAGAGTGAGGGGTGGCATGAGGTGGGACTATATGTAAAGGACCTCAGGTTTGTATAGTTAGGAAAAATGATATTGTTATGATACAATAGTTTCATACATACTTACCTGGCAGATATATACATAGCTAAGACTCCGTCGTCCCCGACAGAAATTCAAATTTCGCGCCACTCGCTACAGGTAGGTCAGGTGATCTACCTGCCTGCCCTGGGTGGCAGGACTAGGAACCATTCCCGTTTTCTATCATATTTTCTCTCTTCCACCTGTCTCCTGCGGGGAGGCTGGGTGGTGGGCCAATAATCATATATATCTGCCAGGTAAGTATGTATGAAACTTTATTGTATCATAACAATATCATTTTCATACAATCAACTTACCTGTCAGATATATACATAGCTGATTGGCACCCTTTGGTGGAGGGTAAGAGACAGCTACTTATGGAATAGACAGGTAAACAACATATGTTGTAGGTATAAGAAAAAACCTTGGTTCCTACCTGATAGGTGGTAGACTTCTTGGCTGCTGCCCAGGAGTCTGCATCACCTAAAGAAACTTTAGCGAGATATATGATCTATGGCCAAGAGTTCTTGTGGGTCTGCCGATGGGGTCTTATCCGCTTACTCGGCAGAGCTTGAAAGGACTTTGTCAATGGGTGCTGATCCACTTATATGACAATACACCTTATGAAGGAGCACACAACCAATCCCGACCACCTGATCCTAACTACCTTGTTAGTATTAAAAATTGTTCCGAGTTATCCCCAAACTCTTCACAACAACCATAACTCAAAAACACATTACACACACACACACACAATTAAAAAAAAAAAAAAAAAATAATGATACTCATCTAATAAGATATCACAAGAGTTCCTTACTGAACAATAGTGACTGGCCACCAGTGCGACGTCTGCACTTTGTCAGCAGAAAGTCTAGATCATATCTAATAGACGGTATGTACAAATTTTAAGGATTGGTGTTGGCTCCTATACCCAGGATCGTATCCGCTGACACGAAAGGACCTATAGAAAAACAATTCTCGTAAGTCACACGAACATCTCTCAAGTAGTGAGATGCAAATACTGAGTTGCATCTCCAAAATGTCGCTTCCAAGATGTTCTTTAGCGACATATTTTTATGAAACGAGAAAGATGTCGCTACTGCTCTCACTTCATGAGCTTTCACTCTTAGAAGTCGAAGAGAGTCGTCAGGACAGATCTTATGCGCCTCTGTAATGACACTTCTCACAAAGAACGCTAGAGCATTCTTGGACATCAGTCTTGTGGGGTCTTTTACCGTGCACCAAAGACCTTGTGTAGAGCCCCCCATCTGGTGTTTTCTCTGAAGATAGAATTTCAGAGCTCTTACAGGACAAAGAGATCTTTCTGCCTCTCTCCCTACGAGACTCGATAAACCTTTAACCTCGAAGGTCCTAGGCCATGGATTCGAGGGATTCTCATTTTTAGCTAGAAATAAAGCTTTAAACGAGCAAATGGCTGAGTCCCTCTTAAATCCTACTTTATCCTCAAGAGCATGCAGTTCACTAACTCTTTTTGCTGTGGCTAAAGCTAATAGGAACAAACATTTTCTAGTTAGGTTTCGAAAAGACGCCAGATGAGGAGGAACAAAATTTTTTTTTTCAAACTTTTCCGATGAAAGAAAATTTTAAAACTACATCAAGGTTCCAGCTAGGAGGAGCTGGGCCCTCCGAAAGACTTGGTAGTTCAAAGGATCTTATGAGATCGTGGAGATCCTTATTTTCTGTAAGATCTAGTCCTCTGTTCCTGAAAACTGCAGAAAGCATACTTCTGTATCCCTTTATTGTGGGTACAGATAGATGCGAATCTTCCCTTAAGAATAGTAAGAAATCAGCGATTTCCGTCGCAGAGGTAGTGGAGGAGGACAACTTCTTAGACTTGCACCACCTTCTAAAAACTTCCCATTTAGACTGATATACTCGTTTAGTGGAAGCTCTGCGGGCTCTCGCAATCGCGCTTGCAGCTTTGCGAGAAAACCCTCTCGCTCTGACAAGTCTTTCGATAGTCGAAAGGCAGTCAGAGCGAGAGCGGGGAGGTTTTTGATTGATACCTCTGGAAGTGGGTTGGTTGTTTGAGAAGATCCGTCCTCCTTGGGAGGGATCTGGGAAAATCTACTATCCACTCCACTACCTCTGTGAACCAGTCTTGCGCTGGCCAAAAGGGGGCTATCAGGGTCATCCGTGTTCCCTCTGAAGCCACAAATTTCTTCAGAACTAGTCCCAGGATCTTGAACGGTGGAAAGGCGTAGACGTCTACGTGAGACCAGTCTAGGAGGAAGGCGTCGACCATCAGAGCTCTGGGATCTTCTACCACCGAACAAAATACTGTTAGTCTTTTGGAAAGGAATGTGGCGAAGAGATCCACATGAGGAGTCCCCCAAAGAGACCAGAGACTCTGACACACTTCCGAGTGTAGGGTCCACTCTGTGTGAAGGACCTGGTTCCTCCTGCTGAGCCTGTCCGCCCTTACGTTCCTTTCTCCCTGAGTAAATCTCGTAAGCAGGGAGATATTCCTCTGGGAAGTCCAAAGCAGTAGGTCTCTTGCCAGTTCGTAAAGGAACAAGGAGTGAGTCCCTCCTTGTTTCCGAATGTAGGCCAACGCTGTGGTGTTGTCTATATTCACTTGAATGACTTGGTTCGATACCAAAGGTTCTAGGCTCTTTAGAGCCAGATGTACGGCAAAGAGCTCCTTGCAGTTTATGTGCCAGGACACCTGTGGTGCTTCCCAGATGCCTGACACCTCTCTCGAGCCTAACGTTGCTCCCCAACCCTTCTCCGACGCGTCGGAGTATAACACTAGGTTTGGGTTCTGAACCTTCATGGAGATTCCCTTGTTCTCCTTCAATGGGGGCAACCACCATTCCAAGTGAGGCTTCATCTCCACTGGAATGGGAAAGGCGTCTGATAGATTTCCTGTCTTCCAACTCCAAGACCTTTTGAGGAAGAATTGAAGTGGACGAATATGCAGTCTTCCTAGAGGAAAGAACTGTTCGAGCGAGGAAAGGGTTCCTAGAAGGCTTAACCATTCCCTCGCTGACGTCCGTTCTTTCCTGAAGAAGAGAGAGACTTTCTCTAAGCCTCTCGCGAGTCTCTCTTGCGAAGGAAATACTCGAAAACCCCGAGAATCCATCTGAATCCCCAGATAGACTAAGTTCTGTCTGGGGGTCAGCTGCGACTTCTCGAGATTCACGAGTAATCCCAACGACTTGATCAAGTTCATGGTCAGAATAAGGTCCTCCAAACACTGTCTCTCTGATCTGGCCCTGATGAGCCAGTCGTCCAGATACAGAGAGATATTCGCCCCTTTTAGGTGAAGAAACCTTGCCACATTCTTCATCAGGCTTGTGAAGACCTGAGGAGCTGTGGACAGGCCGAAACACAAGGCCCAGAACTGAAAGATCCTTCCCTCCGCCATGAAACAGAGGTACTTCTTCGACGAAGGGTGAATCGGTATGTGGAAATAGGCGTCCTGGAGATCCAGAGACACCATCCAATCTCCTTACCGTAAAGCTGAAAGGACTGAGGCCGAAGTCTCCATGGAGAACTTCTCCTTCTGAACAAATTTGTTCAGAGCGCTGACGCCCAGTACTGGTCTCCAGCCCCCCGAGGCCTTTGCAACCAGAAAAAGGCGATTGTAAAACCCCGGGGAGTTTTGATCCAGTACTAGTTCTATCGCTCTCTTGTCCCACATCTGATCCACCATCAGTCGAAGAGTATCCCTCAGTACAGGGTCCCTGTATTTGGCTGACAGTTTCCGCGGAGTTGACGTTAGGGGAGGACTGTCGAGGAAAGGTATAAGGTATCCTTTCCTTATCCTGGACAAAGATGAGGCGTCCGTGCCTATACGTGCCCAGGCTTCCGCAAATTCTAAGAGCCTGGCACCTACTGGTGTTTGGAGGAGAGAAGCATCATTTACCCTTTTTAAAGGGACGGAAGGCAGACCTACCTCTCTTCTCAGGAGCCTTCCTTCTTGAGGGTGCTCTGGAGGTAGGGCCTCCTCGAAAGGGCTGAACCAACGTACTCGGTCCTTTCTTTTCCACCGCAGTCGCAGGTCTCTTCTTCCTTGATGACTGGGTAAGAAGGTCTTGAGTCGCCTTCTCAGTTAATGATCGGGAAATGTCTTTCACTAACTGAGATGGAAACAAAAAGTCCGATAAGGGAGAGTACAACAGTGCTGCTCTTTGAGAGTGGGAGACCGCTTTGGTCAAAAAAGCACTGAAGACTGTCCTCTTCTTAAGAAGTCCCGCTCCAAATAAAGAGATTTCTAAAGAGCCATCTTGTACCGCCTTGTCGATACACGACAGTATACAAAGGAGAACTTCTGGGTCGAGTCCTTCTGAGTCATGCGCCTTCTTGGACATCACCCCAAGGGACCAATCTAAGAAGTTGAAAACTTCCAATACATGGAAGAGCCCCTTGAGGAGATGATCCAGTTCTGAAATGCCCCAAGTCACACGGGCAGAGTTCAGACCTTGTCTTCTCGACGCATCGACTAACGTCGAAAAGTCCGCTTCAGCCGAAGACGGGAGAGAAAGGCCCATATTCTCTCCCGTCTGATACCAAATGCCCCTTTTTCCAGCGAGTCTTGCTGGGGGCATGCAGAAGACCGTCCTGACCAGCTCCTTCGAATCCATCCACGAATTCAAAGACTGAAGAGCCCTCTTCATAGAAATGGTGGGTTTCATTCTAAGAAAAGACAAAGACTTCTTAGCCTTTGCGCTCGAAAACAGAGAGCGCGGAGAAGGAGGAGCGGCAGGGGTTAAAGCGTCTCCATATTCTTCAAGAAGCAGGGCTGTTAAGACTTTATAGCTTGACAGTCCTTCCCTTCCACGATTCTCGTCCTCTGAGTTCTCCTCTAACTCGGGGTCTAGAGGAGACTCCGTTGAAAAATCAGGACATCTTTCCTCTGGGGGAGACAAACTTCTGATAGGAGAGGGACTAAGGGAGTGAAAATCTCTCCTCTTCACAAAAGTTTGAGCTTTGTGAGAAGCTTCCTGCTTGGCTGGCGCTTAGGCGGCTCCTCATATAAGGATGACGCCTCGCGCTTGGATGATGCCTCTCGTCCGCCGAGCATCCTGGTTGACGCCTCGCGCTTGGCTAACTCCTCACGTCTGGAAGACGCCTTGCGCCTGGAAGACATCTCGCACTCAACTGGCGTCCTGGCTGGCGCCTCGCGCTTAGATGACGCTTCACGTCCAGAATGAGTCCTGGCTGGAGTCTCGTGTCTGGCTGATTCCACGCCTCTGTATGACGCCTCGCGCCTAGAAGACGCCTCACGTTTAGCTGGCGTCTTGTCTTGCGCCTCGCGTCTGGTATATGCCTCTCTCGCTCTCGATCTAGACAGAAAATCTTCTTCTACTTGTTTGGAAGACGAAGCTTCATGTCTGAAAGACGCCTCGCGTTTGGCAGGGGAGAGAGGACGAGACTTCTTGATCGGAAGAGAAACGTCCTTCTTACGAGGAGGATCTCTAGCCAAAACTCCCACCAATGCGGCTAGCTGCTCTTGGACAGCAAGAAGAATTTTCCTTGAAGCTTCTCCCACGTCTTCTTCAATGGGAGGAGAAGGAGAATTCGAAGGCGAGCGATCCGCTACGTCCATGTAGGGAGACGTTGACGCAACCTTCACCTTTTTGATTGAAGAGGGAGCTTCATCTGAGAAGCGCTCCGGGCTTGAATTCAAATCAGGTTCTCTATAATGCCTTTTCAGTGGCCTGGAAAGGTCCGAATCCTTCCACCCTCGTTTAGGTGAAGGAGAGGGAGAGGAAGAGAAACACTCTCGCAGGACGCTTTATCTATAGCGGTCCTGAGCAGCCTGAAGCGAAACAGAGCCTGCTGAAGGGACGTCTGACTGTTGGGGATTCCCCACGACCTCCTTAAGGCTTTCGACTTTCCTTCTCCTCTGGGCATGGGAGCTTGGAAGCGGTCTAGGCCTGGGAGCGTCGCAGAGACGATCAAACGCCCCCTCCACAACACTGGGAGCACTCACTTCACTAAACACTTCACTCTCACTATCCTTACCTTGTAAGACTGCCATTTTGGACTTCATCTTAGAGATAGTAGCCTTCAGATCGGCGATTTCAGAGGCTGATTCTGAAAGTAAAGCTTGTGAATGATTCGACACAGAGGGAGAATCAAAATCATTAAGGTTAGAGATAGGGTCAATAAAAGGCTCAATAGGCCTTGTACTCACACTCTTCAAACGTCTAACTCTATCCCTCTCTAACTTCCTCAAATAAGAAGTTAAGAGTCTTCCATTCTTCTGCATTCAACCCCTCACATTCATGACAGGTATTAGAAGAAGAACATTCAAACCCCCTACATTTACGACATACAGTGTGAGGATCAACCGAAGCCTTCGGTATCCTCTGCTTGCAGCCTACATTCACACACATTCTCACACTCACATTTGAGTCAGACATACTGAGAAAAATCAAAAAGCAAGTCCAAATTCAGTCCACAGTAGCGAATGCCAAAAACCACGATCCAGATACGTCACCAAAAAGCCGAGAAACGATGATCAAAAGGTTGAAATAAGAATCTAAGTCAGGAGGTAGTAACAACAATGTTGATACCACCGGCGACAGAGAAAATATGATAGAAAACGGGAATGGTTCCTAGTCCTGCCACCCAGGGCAGGCCGGTAGATCACCTGACCTACCTGTAGCGAGTGGCGCGAAATTTGAATTTCTGTCGGGGACGACGGAGTCTTAGCTATGTAATATATCTGACAGGTAAGTTGATTGTATGAAAATGCAATTTTCGACAAATTGTCATTTGTTCCGATACGTAATACAAACCATCGGTCCTTTAACAATAGGAAGACTCACATTTGGTGGGAGGAATCTGAGTCTTTTTGGTGAACAGACTGGTGTTCGTCCTACCTTGGAGTGCCTCCCTGGTCGTAAGAGCAAGGGAGGGGTCCAAGCCTCTGTCCGATTGATCGGGGTGTGCACCGCAGGATCAATGGTCAGACCTCTGAGCCAAGTACTAAGAGAGAGGCGCATGTGTATCTCGTCGTAACAGCAAGCAAGAACTTGTTCCTGTTTGCAAGAGGCAATATAAAGTTATGGGTTTGTCTCAAGTAGGCATCCACTTCCTCCCCCTTGTTGGAGGAAGTGGTGGATATTTGCTCCTATCCCTAACTAAAGGGATAGATTGGGGCTCGGTCGAGTAGCTTATCTGCATCAAATTCCTTTCCAGCATGGTGACGACCGTGACCCTCTGCCCACAGGTAGAGGGAGAGAAAGATGGGGAAGAGAAGCCAGTCGCACTCTCATTCACACATTCATTCCCACAATCACACCAGGAATCGATGCTGTTCTGCCTGCTCGGGTGCTGGGTAAGCTTACACAACGTGTTGAGCAGCCACCACAGGTCCCAAGGAAAAAGTATCCAAGGACTTGTGGGCAATATCCCGAAAGTAGAAGGACGTGAAGGTAGTCTGGTTGGCCCAGACAACTGCCTTAGGACCTGTGCCACGGCGAGAAAAGTTTCTTACGGAAACGCCAAGGAGGGTCCAATACCTCCTGACTTCGTGGGCCTCTCAGACGAAGGGTACGGGTTGTCGTCACTACCATCAGCCTCGTACGCCCTTTCCATGATCACCTCACGCAGCCAGAAAGAAAAGTGTGTTCTTGGATACTTCTTTCTTGGTAACCCTCAGTGTTAAACGAAGAGGCGTCGGACACTTCAGGCCGTGTGAGGGGCTTGTCGAAGTTTCTCTTACAGATTAGCGCGTGGTGAGCGCCCTCACAGGACAAAGCAGCATTTCATCCGCATCGTTATCGGTGAAGTCCATTAGGGAGGGGATTGTGAAAGAATCGAACCTGTCGTCAGGGATCGACGGATTCTGAGTCTTAGCTACGAAGTTCGGGACGAAATCAAGCGTCACAGATCCCCATCCCCTGGTATGTTTAACATTGAAGGACAGACAATGAAGGTTCCCCTACTCTCTTCCGGACCGATGCCAGGGGGACCCAGCGAAGAAGAGGGTCTTGAGGGTCAGATCCCTGTCTGACAACTCTCGGAGTGGCTCGAAGGGTCTTCGAGTCAAACTCCTAAGGACGAGAGTCACGTCCCACTCAGGGGGCCTGAGTTTCCTGGGTGGGAAAGACCTTTCAAAGCTCCTCATAAGCAAGAAAATCTCGAATGGATTCGAGATGTCCAGTCCTCTCAGTTTCAGGACAAGGGCCAGGGCGGCTCTATATCCTTTAACTGTGGGGACAGAGAGGAGCTTCTCTCGGCGAAGAAAAATGAGGAAATCCACTACCTGCTGAAGAGTGGCTCTGAGAGGAGATAGACCCCGTCTACGACACCAACCACAGAAGACGGCCCACTTCCTCTGGTACACGGCTGCAGAGGACTGTCGGACGTGTCCAGCCATCTCTGTTGGCGCTATGAGAAAAGCCTCACGTTTGCAAGAGATGGTGGATAACAGCCAGCCGTGAAGTTGTAGGGACTGGACTGCTCGGTGGTACCGTTCTACATGTGGCTGGGATAGAAGGTTGTGCCAGTGGGGCATCTCTCTCGGTGCTTCCGCAAGCAGAGCCAACAGGTCCGGATACCAAACGGCCTGAGGTCGTTTGGGAGCCACCAGGATCATCCTGAGATTTGGGGTAGCCAGCACTCGGCTGATCACCTTGCGAATCAGACAGAAGGGAGGAAAGGCGTAGACGAAGAGGTTGTCCTAGGGGTGTTGAAGAGCGTCCTCTGCAGCTGCCCATGGGTCCAGCACGACTGAGCAAAAAACCTGGAGTTTTTTGTTGTGCCAGGTGACGAACAGGTCTATGACTGGACCCCCCCACAGGTTGAAGAGCCTTTCTGCCACTTCTGGGTGTAGATTTTAGGGCTGTTGCCTTGTATAATAAGGCGCCCTATGAGGTAATGTTAGACTTGCGATAATCTTACGCTAAGTCGGTTGGTATTGCACTTCCATATTCAATGGAGTGTCTGGGGGTTTGTAGATCACTTACGAAGTCGGTATTATCTTGTTGGTTATTACGACGATGTGTTAAACTCATGATGATTCGGTGAGGAGGTTCTTGTAGAAAACACGAAGTATAAAAATATATATATTCTTCTGAAGTTTTACATG
Source organism: Macrobrachium nipponense (assembly GCF_015104395.2). Taxonomy (NCBI): domain Eukaryota; kingdom Metazoa; phylum Arthropoda; class Malacostraca; order Decapoda; family Palaemonidae; genus Macrobrachium; species Macrobrachium nipponense. Next base: position 56,166,639 of record NC_087209.1, read on the forward strand.
ATGAAGATCAGGTACGATTGTACAAGTCTTCTAATGACGATAGCTTGATCGCTTCTGCCAATGATGATGGCTAATTCTATTCTCTCTACATGATAAAGCTTAGGTAAAGAGGTACAGGTCTTCTAATGACGATAGCTAACTCTGTTCTGCCTGTCTACCATCTCTGTTACAAGTTATGAAGGAACAGACAGTAGTTCGAACATATGAACATACAATCAGATGACATAGTTTCATACGAACATACAATCAAAATGAGACACGCTACAGATCACGTAGGCCGTTTGAATTATAGGTCGCGGTAGTTGTCTCAAGCAGGGAGCTTGGACTAATGTTTATAAACAATTGAATGACTACAGGTGACGGCATGTTATCTTAGCCTACTTTTATTGTATACGTCATCTTTAGCGTCTCTAGTCTGATCACATTCCTGCAAGCAATCTGGTTGACCTCTTTAGTTTTAGTCTTTTATATATATGGACTAACATTCCATATTTTTATTATGTAAACACTTACATTAGCTCGGTCAGCTACCAAAGCCAACTACTGAATATTACTCAAACTTGACTTGCATTTGACTTATAGGAGTGTGATACAGACACTATGTGAATATCTCTCTCTATCTGGACGACTGGCTCATCAGGGCCAGATCAGAGAGACAGTGCTTGAAGGACCTTATGTTGACATTAAACCTGATCAGATCGTTGGGATTACTCGTAAACCTCGAGAAGTCACAGCTGACCCCCAGACAGAACTTAGTCTATCTGGGGATTCAGATGGATTCTCGGGGTTTTCGAGTATTTCCTTCGCAAGAGAGAATCGCAAAAGGTTTGCAGAAAGTCTCTCTCTTCTTAGGGAAGGAACAGACGTCGGCGAGGGAATGGCTGAGCCTTCTAGGGACCCTTTCCTCGCTCGAACAGTTCTTCCCACTAGGAAGACTTCATTTACGTCCGCTTCAATTCTTCCTCAAGAGGTCTTGGAGTTGGAAGACCGGACATCTTTCAGACGCCTTTCCCATTCCAGTGGAGATGAGACCGCACTTGGAATGGTGGTTGCCCCCTCTGAAGGAGAACAAAGGAATCTCTCTGAAAATCCAGAACCAGACCTAGTGTTGTACTCCGACGCGTCGGAGAAAGGTTGGGGAGCAACATTAGGCTCGAAGGAAGTGTCAGGCACCTGGGAAGTAACACAGGTGTCTTGGCACATAAACTGCAAAGAGTTCTT
>NC_087209.1:56168359-56284060 GCF_015104395.2 Macrobrachium nipponense
CGCAACGACCTCGGGGAAGGATCGCCGCTCCCACCAGCAGAGCCCACGTCTCGGCTTGAGTCGTTTTGGGGCCCGAGAGGGAACCCAAACCGACGGTGGGTCTGCCGCGATCGTAGCTTGCCGATTCTGTCTTGAACCAGAGTCTCTCGTCTCCGGATAAGAAGGCTCTCTCAGATCTGGCCGGTCGAACAAGCTACTTCCACCTCCTCCACTGCAACAGCGGCGTTTCTACGTGTCTTCGGACACCGTATTTAAATACCCCTTCGGTCCTCCTGAGAGGTTTCAACCTCGATGAGGACTGGAATGAATCGGAGGACGGTATCGGCTCTCTCCTGTCAGGTGTCGATCAGCCCCACCCAGACGACGTTCACAGTGGTGGCAGACCCTTACCTACAGGGCGAGTTCGTAACCCTCCTCGGGAAAACGTTTTCTCCTGACGATACGTTTTCCCAGACTCTCTGTTCCTACTCTTCTCCAACTGCTAGTTCCACTGGGAAGGTGAGAGAGTATCCAATTCCTCCCCCATTCCCTCTTTCCTTACGGCTACGAGGGAAATGGGAGGGATCCTACAGAGATTTCTCTGTAGGATCCCACGTTGGGGACTGCGCTGCCGGGGGGACCTTCGGGTCCTACCTGACGTAAGCCCCGGTCGTTGAGGAGGGATCCTGCCCCATCCTCGATTTCTACGGGAATCGAGAGGACCACCAACCGATATCGTTTGACGAATTCGGTGGGGGTTTCGCAGAGTGCTTAGAATTCTACGGAATTTGTAGCGCATTCAGAGTGTTCGAGTTTTTTACGATCTCCAAACACTTAGGCGAGACCACGGTCCAAAGTGAGCGAGATGAGAATCCCCGATAATTGTTACGCGATAATCGGGAACCTCGCCCATGCTCGAATTCCTGGAATTTCTAGCATTGGGAAGAAGACTGCTGCTGAAAGAAGAGTATCTCACAGTAGGCGACCAACCTGGAATAGAGAAGAACGGACGGGAACATCCAGTTTGGCTTGAACTATCGTCTTCGGTATTCTGTTCACCATTGAAGCTTTCCTTCGAGGAAGACTTCTCCTTCACTCTCTTTGATAGAGATCGAAGGTGGTCGATCTCCAATCCTTATTTTGTTTTCTTGAAGGAAAAGAATTTAGGATGGAGATCGTTGTTCAGAATCCTACAAATATACTACGTATATTAACCTCGCGACATGATTCTGCTAAGCAGTTGAATTGTCCGAGGGATAGGCGCATATCCTAGTTACTCTACGGATTGCGACTTAGACGAGGAGTATTCTAACTGAACTGCAACTCGGGCTTTTCTGCAACCTCCCAGGAGTTTCCAGTTTCAATTTTATATACTTATGGTTTTTATACATTCAACTTCCCTGCCAGATATATACTTAGCTATAGACTCCGTCGTCCCCAACAGAAATTCAAATTTCGCGGCACATGCTACCGGTAGGTCAGGTGATCTACCGCCCAGCCCTTGGTGGCAGGACTAGGAACCATTCCCGTTTTCTAATCAGATTTCTTCTGTCGCCCCCCGACCATCAACATTGTTGTTGGTTCCTCTTGACTGGATTTCTTTTTCACCGGCAATTGATCTTCTTGACCGACTTTTGGTGACGTATCTGGATTGTTGGATTGGCATACGCTTTTGTGGACTTGCTTTGGATTTTTCTTAAAAATGTCTGATGCTGGAATGGTTGTGAGACGTTGTGTGAATGTAGGCTGTAAGGTGAGGTTGCCGAAAGCTTCGGTAGACCCTCACACCGTATGCAAGGGTTGCAGGGAGTATGAATGTTCTTTCACTAATACTTGCAAGGAATGTGAGAATTTGAGTGAGAGAGAATGGAAGAATCTAACTACTTATTTGAAGAAGTTAGAGAGAGAGAGAGAGAGTGAGGAAAGCTTCTTCTAGAAGTTTGAGTAGTTCTAGATCGAATGAACTAGTTCCTAGTTTGGGATCTTCCCCAATTGTAAGAATTGCTACTTCTCCTTCCTTTTCAGCCTCTTCACCTATCACAGATCCTGTAGATTCGGCAAAAGAACTTGCGGATCTAAAAGCAGCCTTCAAGATCATGGAAAACAAAATGGCTGCTCTGCAAGGTAAGGCTAGTGATATTACAGTGGACAGTGATGTGAGTGTCCCCAGTGTAGTGGAGGGGGCATCTGGTCGGCTCCACAATGCTCCCAGGTCTAGACCTCTTCCAAGCTCACATGCCCAGAGGAGAAGGAATGTCAAAAACCGTAAGGAGGTTGTGGAGAATCCCCACCGATCAGGTGTCCCTTCGGCAGGCTCTGTGACACCCCAGACTGCCAGGGATCGCTATTGCAAAAGCGTCCTGCGTGAGTGTTTTTCATCGTCGGGGTCTTCATCTCCTAGACTTGATTGGAGGGATTCGGATCGCTCGCGACCACTGAAGAGGAGTTGGAAGGCGCCGACTATTGACTCGAGCCCAGAACGCTTCCCTGAGGAGTCTCCTTCGGAGGTTAAGAGGGCAAAAAGAGCCATATTGTCACCCGTAGTTAGAAGGAGTCAGGAGGTGGAGCCCATGGACTCCTCCCCTCCTCCTTCTCCTCCTCCCGAAGAGGATAAAGAGGAGGTTACTAAAAGATTTCTAGTTTCCATGCAGGAACAGATATCGTCTTTGGTAGGAGTGCTTTTCAAAGGAGCCTCCTCGAAGAAAGAAAGGACACTTCCCTTCCCATCAGAGGTCCTCCAGACGTGTGGAGGTACCTGCCGCCAGGATCGAGGCTCCTATTAGAAGTGAGGCTCCTAGCAAGAGCGAGGAGTCAACCAAACGTAAGGAGTCATCCAAGCGCAAGACTCTTATCAGTTGTGAGGAGCCGATCAGGCGTCTGGCGCCAGCCAGGAGTGAAGAGTCACCCAGGATGCAGGAGCCAAGAGCCAGGAGCCAAGACCCAGGAGTGAGGAGTCACCCAGGCAGGAGTCAGGAGTCAGGAGTCAGGAGTCAGGAGTCAGGAGTCAGGAGTCAGGAGTCAGGAGTCAGGAGTCAGGAGTCAGGAGTCAAGAGCCAGGAGGCAGGAGTCGGAATTCTTCCATTAGGCAAGATCCAAATAGACTCGTATCTGGAATCGATGACTCTTCTCCAGACAGAAGCACCTCTCCTTCGGATCGTAGGAGGTCTTGGAAAGACTCTTCCTCCAAACGAGAACTTTCTCCTTCTTCGGATCTGGGTTTGGATGAGTTGTCTGATGACGAGCTTCCTACAAATGAGGGACTCTCGAATTACAAGACTTTAGCCTCCTTATTACTGCAAGAGTTTGGAGACTCTCTTAGTCCAGCCGCTCCTCCTTCTCCTCGTTCTCTCTTTTCGAGTACGGCTACTGTGAAATCCTCGGCCTTCCTGAAAATGAAACCAGCGATTTCAATGAAAAAGGCCCTCCAATCTTTGGATTCTTGGATGGGCACTGAAGAAGAGTTTGGGCAAAACAGTATTCTGCATGCCTCCTTCCAAACTCCTTGGAAAGAGAGGTATTTGGTACGGGACAGGAGAGACTATGGGTCTTTCTCTTCCTGCATCGGCAGACGCTGACTTTGCTAATCTGGTTGATGCCTCCAGACGACACTCTTTAGTCTCGGTCAGATCTACGTGGAGCATTTCAGAATTGAACCACTTTCTTAAAGGACTTTTCATCATTTTAGAAGTGTTCAATTTTCTGGATTGGTCTCTCGGAGTTCTGGCTAATAAGTCTAAGGACCCGGAATTTCTTAAAAACCCAGAAATTCTCCATAGCGTCCTGTCTTGCATGGACAAGGCGATACAAGACGGTTCGGGAGAAGTTGCTTCCCTATTTGGAGCTGGTCTTCTGAAAAAGAGATCAGTTTATGAATCCCTTTTATCTAAAGCTGTTTCTCCTAGCCAGTGGACAGCGTTATTGTTCGCCCCTCTGTCAGACCATTTGTTTCCTTTTCAGTTGGTGAGAGATATATCTCGCTCGCTAACTGAGAAGGCGACACAAGACCTCCTTGTTCAGACTTCTAAGAAGAGTCGCCCTGTAGTGTCGACGAGTAAGAAGGACTCTCGTCCTCCTCAGCAGCCCTTTCGTGGAGGTGCAACGGCTCTTCCCCCTTCCAGAAAGAAGAGCTCTGATAAGAGAGGAAGGTCTTCCTTCAGGCCATTTAAGAAAGGAAAGTGACTTGATGATCCTCCAAGCACCAGTAGGCGCCAGACTCCTGAACTTTGCAGGAGCCTGGGCACAAAGGGAGCCGACTCTTGGTCAGTTTCAGTCTAAAGAAAGGATACATAATCCCCTTCGAAGACAGTCTCCCCCTAACCTCTACTCCTCTGGGAACTGTCAGCGAGGTACAGAGACCCTGTAATGAGAAATACTCTCCTTCAAATGGTGGAGCAAATGTGGGAAAAGGAGGCCATCGAACTTGTACAGGATCTACTCTCCCCGGGATTTTACAATCGCCTATTTCTAGTACCAAAAGGCATCGGGGGGGGGTGGAGACCAGTACTGGACGTAAGCGTGCTGAACCGCTTTGTTCAAAAAAGAAGTTCCGAATGAAACGTCCGCCTCAGTAAATGTCAGCACTTCGTCCAGGAGATTGGATGGTCTCTCTGACTTACAAGATGCATATTTCCACGTTCCCATTCACCACTCGTCAAAGAAATATCTTCGATTCATGATAGGAGGCAAGATTTTTCAGTTCAGGGCTCGTGTTTCGGCCTGTCTACAGCTCCACAGGTCTTCACCAACCTGATGGCGAATGTAGCGAGATGGCTTCACCTAGAGGGAATAAACATCTCCCTCTACTTAGACGACTGGCTGATCAGGGCCAAGTCGGAGAATCAGTGCTTGGAGGACCTGTTGATAACAAGAAATATGGTAGAATCTCTAGGATTACTCGTGAACCTCGAGAAGTCGCAACTGATCCCCAGCCAGAACTTGGTCTATCTGGGGATTCAGATGGATTCTCGGGGTTTTCGGGTATTTCCTTCGCGAGAGAGAATCACTCGAGGTTTGTCAAGAATCTCGAGCTTCTTAGAGAGAGAGAGCAGTTCAGCGAGGGATTATCTGAGCCTTTTAGGGACTCTGTCCTCGCTAGAAAAGTTCTTCTCTCTGGGGAGGCTTCACCTTCGCCCTCTTCAGTTTTTCCTGAAAGAGGTGTGGAGTTGGAAGACGGGACAACTCTCAGACACTTTCCCGATTCCACAAGAGATAAAAAATCACTTAAAGTGGTGGATCCTTCCTCTACAGAAGAACGAAGGCGTGTCACTTGCCCTGCAGAACCCCAGCCAAGTGTTATTTTCCGATGCTTCGGAGTCGGGATGGGGAGCAAGGGAGGTGTCAGGCACCTGGACAAAGGAACAGGTGTCCTGGCACATCAATTGCAAAGAGCTAGTAGCCATACACCTGGCCTTGAGATTCTTCGAGGAGGTAGTCAGAGGCGGGGTGATTCAGATAAACTCGGACAACACCACGGCTCTGGCTTACATACGCAAGCAAGGAGGGACTCATTCATTCTCCCTCTATCAACTAACAAAAGACCTATTAACCTGGACAGAGAAGTGTGCCGAAGTCTGTGGTCCCTGTGGGGGAGGCCTCACATATCTAAGTCTCTTCGCTTTTGCGAAAGACTTTTTTTTTTTTTTCTCCTTATGACTGTCATTCGTAAGTATTTCTGGTTCCTCCCATCTCCTTGTGATATCTTAGTAGAGTGGTTCTTCTTAACTAAAGGAGAGGATTCAAACAGATAAGTTGAACAGATATAACAACTTTATTCTGTAACTCCATACTAAGAGATGCAGATCGGTCGGGAGACCGATATGTTTGAATGCTGGCACGGAACTGCCATTCTAAAGCATCACGTCGATAGCGGAACATTAGCTATCTCAGCGATTCATATAAAAACATACGTAGTCCGCCGGCTCGGAAGTTACAAGTTTCCGGCGTAGGTTAACAGGTCAACCGCTTCCCATGGAAGTTGTTGTGCAAAGTTATCATTACTGTAAAATGTTGACAATGTACAGAGCTAAACCAGGCTACTGCAGACAGCGCATAGCGTAATCTAGATCTGCATTGGTCACGTAGGACCCTCCTAATGCCATGACCTCAGGTCATGGGTTTTTATTTACAGATACTGTAATATGAAATAATGTATTTATTACACATAGACCTGTTTGCTACGTTCCTCTCCAAAAGAGTAGAGATCTTTTGCTCTCTAGTGGAGGATCCAAGAGCCTTTGCAATAGACGCGTTTCTCCTGGATTGGTTGGGCCTAGACGCCTACACCTTTCCCCCATTCAAGATCCTGGGGGAAGTACTCAGGAAATTCGTAGCTTCAAAGGGCACGAAGTTGACCCTCATAGCCCCATTTTGGCCACCCCAGGAATGGTTCACGGAGGTACTGGAGTGGATAGTGGACTTCCCCAGATCTCTACCAAGCAGAACAGATCTACTCAGACAACCCCACTTCAAGAGGTTTCATCACAACCTCCCCGGTCTCACTCTGACTGCCTTTCGACTATCGAAAGACTTGTCAGAGCGAGGGGATTTTCTCGCAAGGCTGCAGGCGCTATCGCTCGAGCCCGCAGATCTTCAACGAGAAGAGTATACCAATCGAAGTGGGAAGTCTTTAGGAGGTGGTGTAAGAATAAGAAGCTGTCCTCCTCCGGTACCTCTATAGTTAACATTGCCGATTTCCTCCTTTTTCTGAGAGAGGAATCGCACCTTTCTGTGTCTACAATCAAAGGATACAGAAGTATGCTGTCTTCAGTATTCAGGAATCGAGGGCTAGAGATTGCAGAGAACAAGGATCTACATGATTTGATTCGGTCCTTTGAAACTTCGAAATCAGCATCTCCTAGAACACCTAGTTGGAATCTGGACGTGGTCCTGAAATTCCTTGCCTCAGATAAATTCGAGCCTCTACATCTGGCTTCCTTCCGCGACGTCACTAGGAAATGTTTATTCCTGTTGTCTCTCGCGACGGCCAAGAGGACGAGCGAATTGCACACTCTGGACTCCAAAGTGGGATTCAAAGGAGATGCGGCTATCTGTTCGTTCCAGACATTGTTTCTGGCGAAAAACGAGAACCCATCAAAACCTTGGCCCAGAAGCTTTGAGGTAAAAGGCCTATCTAACCTCGTAGGCAGAGAGACAGAGAGGTCTCTCTGTCCAGTTAGAGCTCTTAAATATTATTTAGAGAGAAAGAAACAGATGGGAGGATGTCAACAAGGTCTTTGGTGTGCTGTGAAGAACCCCAAAAGACTCATGTCTAAATGCCTTGGCTTCTTTGTGAGAAGCGTTGATTTCTGATGCACACAAGAACTGCCCGGATGAATCCTTCGGTCTTCTAAAGGTTAAGACTCATGAGGTAAGGGCAGTTGCAACGTCCCTGGCGTTTCAAAAAAATATGTCTCTCAGGAATATCATTGAGACTACATATTGGAGATGCAATTCAGTGTTTGCGTCTCATTACCTGAAGGATGTGAAAGTGACCTATGAGAAATGCTTCTCTCTCGGTCCATTTGTATCAGCAAATACAGTTCTGGGTCTTGGAGCAAAGACTGATCCTTAAAATATTTTATCTTGAATGTACATAAACCCTCTTGTCAGATATGTGCTTGGTTTCCTATTAGCAAGCGTACTGATGTCGCACGGGCGACTGGTGTCATTGCTGGTAGGGGATCAGGGGTATGTATGGCTAGTAGGGGGGTACAATTTTTTTTTTTTTTATGTTTTGTTATAAATGAATGTGTATTTATGTTTCGAGTTTTTGGTTGTTTGTAAGGAGTTCGGGGATAACTCCTTGCAATCTTAGAACTAACATGGATGTTTGGATCAGGTGATCGGGATCGGTGTTGTGCTCCTTGAACAAGGTGTATTGTCATGTTAGTGGAATAGCACCCAATGACAAAGGCCTTTAGGCTCTGCCGAGTAAGTGGATAAGACCCCATTGGCAGACCCACAAGAACTCTTAGCCATAGATCAATATCTCGCTGAGGCTCTTGAGGTGAAGCAGACTCCTAGGCAGTAGCCACGAAGTCTTCAGCCTAATCAGGTAGGAACCAATGTTTATTAATACCTACAACATATGTTGTTTACCTGTCTATTTCAATAGTTAGCTGTCTCTTACCCACCACCAATGGGTGCTAATCAGCTAAGTATATATCTGGCAGGGAAGTTGAATGTATAAAAATGATATTGTCATGATACAATAAAGTTTTATACATACTTACCTGACAGATATATACGATTAATGGCCCACCCAGCCTCCCCGCAGGAGACAGGTGGAAGAGAAGAAATCTGATTAGAAAACAGGAATGGTTCCTAGTCCTGCCACCCAGGGCAGGGCGGTAGATCACCTGACCTACCGGTAGCGTGTGCCGCGAAATTTGAATTTCTGTCGGGGACGACGGAGTCTATAGCTAAGTATATATCTGTCAGGTAAGTATGTATAAAACTTTATTGTATCATGACAATATCATTTTGTCACGACAACACCATTTCAGCTTTTGTATTTACCGAAATTCGTTTCGCCTAAATATAATTGCTCGAGCATATCTTTTTTATGCTCGGTGGTTCTAGCCGAACGCATTCCTTCGTGGATTGGATTACTTGGCAACTCAGGATGACGAGTCAGCGACAGCTACTGCGTATTGAATTGCCCGAGGCAACTCAGTACCAGCTGCCGCTTCGAGATGCACGGTTGGTAATATCTTTCTCCCCTGCTTTGATTGAATACCAACCATATCTCTGCCCAACAATCACGGACTTAAGTCTCTGATTAACGGGGATTCTCGCATACATGAATGACCATCTACTGCTGTGACGCTCGAATTCATTGCCTTCAGTATTGTGAGAATTTACAACAGAGATATCTCTTCGACTTTCATCTTTCTGTTTACCGCACGGTAACAGAATTCTGTAATAGTCTCTTGCTGCATCGCACTGCGATAATGCGAATGATTTTTGCGGAATCTGAGTTTGTCCTCAAAATATCTCGTATTCGGAGGTGTGCAGTTGTTCATTGTTCACCCCGGATTAGCAGATGTATTGAAAGACATCGCCTAGTCCCACACCTGCCAGCTCTACTTCCAAACGTTCACCCCATGAGAAGCAGTTCTTCAGGCGGCTCTCCCCTGTGTTTTCATTACTGAAGAACGCCCCGCTTTCATTGCAACTACGACTTCTCACCGGACAGCAATGAAATAGCGGTTAGCGTTGTCAGTCATTTTAAGCACAGGTTCAGAATCTTGAGATTCCTTCTCTCGATTCAGCTGGAAGACGTAGGTTGCATTCATTGCCTACCTTCGTCTTCAACGTCACATAGTGTTGTTTCTCCTTAGCTGAGATTCAACTACTATGAGAGTGTCTTGCCTTCAGGGACCTAGGTCTCTAGACGGCAATTGACTTTCGCCTTTTGAGCATATGCCTTAAGAGAATCATCACCTCGCCGTCCGGCATTGGTGACAAACAAATACATTATTTGTTTGGTCTCTCGGCATAACCCTTTAAAAGGCGAAGGTCACGTGACTTACTCGGATGCTTGGACAACTTGCCTCACTTCCGATACCGAACCAGTCAGTCGGCAGCTGTCAGAGCGCCCGAGTCAGTTTCTAACTACGCTGTGGACTTAGTTCGGTTGTTACGGAGCAATCATTACTTTGTCTTAATAGCTTGTCACAGTACCCATACCATCGACACCCACCATGGAGTGTCGGTGTCCTATCCACTACCGAGAACTTCGCTGCATGGGGATAGGAGGATGCGAGACTCTTCGTGGCAAACGGACAGACCAGTATGGGTACTGGACATCACCGAAGTCGAGAAGAGGGATAGGTCATGCGACTATTCCCTTCTTTTCCTCTGAGGAAACTGCATGACTTTTCCTGCGAAGTCAAGCATCCAGGGAATGGGGATCCGTGACGCTCGATTTCGTACCGAACTTCGTAGCGAAGACTCAGAACCCTTCGGTCCCTGACGATCGGTTCGAGTCGTTCACAATCCCCTCCCTAATGGACTTCACCGCCTTCGATGCGAAGGAGATGCTGCTTTGTCCGCAAGAACTTCTCCATGGCGCAGGTACTGAAGGCAGGGGTCTGGTCCAACCAGACCACATGCACCTCCTTCTACCTTCGGGATATTGCCCACAGGTCCTTGGATCTTTTTCCTTGGGACCCGTGGTGGCTGCTCAACACGTTGTGTAGCGAACCCAGACCCTCGCAGGCTGAACAGTATCGAGTCCTGGTGTGACTGTAAGAATGGATGAGTGAATGAGAGTGTGACTGGCTCCTCTTACCCATCTTTTTCTTCCCCTCTACCTGTGGGTAGAGGGACACAGTCGTCACCCTGCTGGATAAGGACGAGATGCAGGTGAGCTACTCAACAGAGCCCCATCCTATCCCTTTCACTAGGGATAGGAGCATATATCCACCACTTCCTCCAACAAGGGGGAGGAAGTGGATGCCAGCTTGAGACAAAACCCATACTTTATGTTGCCTCTTGCAAACAGGAACAAGTTCTTGCTTGCCGGTACGAAGAGATACGCTTGCCTCTCTCTTAATACTTGGCCCAGAGGTCTGACCATTAATCCTGCGGTGCACACCCCGATCAATCGGACAGAGGCTTGGACCCCTCCCTCGCTCTTACGACCAGGGAGGCTTTCCAAGGTTGGACGAACACCAGTCTGTTCATCAAAAAGACTCAGATTCCTCCGACCAAGAAGTGAGTCTTCCTATTGTTAAAGGACCGAGGGTTTGTATTTGTGTCGGAACAAATGGCAATTTGTCGAAAATTGCATTTTCATACAATCAACTTACCTGTCAGATATATACATAGCTAAGACTCCGTCGTCCCCGACAGAATCAAATTTCGCGCACTCGCTACAGGTAGGTCAGGTGATCTACCGGCCTGCCCTGGGCGGCAGGACTAGGAAACCATCCCCGTTTTTCTATCATATTTTTCTCTGTCGCCGGTGGTATCAACATTGTTGTTATTACCTCCTGACTTAGATTCATTTTTCAACCTTTGATCAACGTTTTTCGGCTTTTTGGTGACGTATTTGGATCGTGTTTTGGCATTCGCTACTGTGGACTGTTTTTGGAATAACTCTTTTGGATTTTTCTCAGTATGTCTGATTCTAATGTGAGTGTGGAGAAATGTGTGTGAATGTAGGCTGCAGGGTGAGGATACCGAAAGCTTCGGTTGATCCTCACACTGTATGCCGTAAATGTAGGGGGTTTCAGTGTTCTGCTTTTAATACTTGTAAGGAATGCGAGGGATTGAATGCAGAAGAGTGGAAGACTTTGACTTCTTATTTGAAGAAGTTAGAGAGGGATAGAATTAGACGATTGAAAGGTGTGAGTTCAAGGCCTATTGAGCCTTTCACTGATAATTCTAATCCTACTGATGTAGATTCTCCCTATGTATCTCATTCTCAGAGTGCTTTTTCGGATTCGGCATCGGAAATCGCCAATCTGAAAGCTACAATTAGAGATATGAAGTCCAAGATGGCGGACTTCAAAGTAAGGCTAGTGAAAGTGAACATTACTGTGAAGTGATGTTCTCCAGTGTTGTGGAGGGGGCGTTTGATCGTCCCTGCGACGCTCCCAGGCCTAGACCTCTTCCAAGCTCACAAGCCCAGAGGAGAAGGAAAGTCGAAAGCCTTAATGAGGTTGTGGGGGATCCCCAACGGTCAGACGTCCCTTCAGCTAGCTCTGCTTCGTGGCAGGCGGCTCAAGGGCGCTTTAGAAAAAGCGTCATTCGCGAGTGTTTCTCGTCATCTCCCCCTCTCCCTCACCTAAACGAGGGTGGAAGGAATCGAACTTGTCAAGACCGCTGAAGCGTCATATGAAGCCTGACATAGATTCTAGTCCAGAGCGTTTCTCAGATGACGCTCCGTCATCTAGCAAGAAAGCGAAGGGGGCGTCAGCGTCACCTGAAGTGTACGCGGAAGTACCCTTTCCTTCTTCTCCCCCGAGTGATGACGAAAGACGTCATGCACTGGACGTGGGAGAAGCGTCAAGAAAAGATCATCATGGCAGTTCAAGAGCAACTGTCATCTCTAGTGGGAGTTTTAGCGCCACGTCGGAAGGACGTGACGCTTCCAATTAAGAAGTCTCGTCCTCTCTCACCTGTTCAACGAGAAGCGTCATACAGACGGGAAACGGCTAAACGTCTTACAGAAAACGTCTAGTTCGAGAGCGAGAACAGGTGCTTACGAGAGTGTCGTAACGCCAGAGAGACGTAAGACGTTCTTTTAGAACGCGAAGCGTCATTGGAAAAGGAGCATAGACATGACGCTCCGTCCAATATTATGACGCCAAGTAGGACGCCTTTGGAGAGCGGAGCGTCTTCCAGGCGCGAAGCGCATCGAGACGTCAGCAAAGACGTCATCCCATGACGCTTGGCGAACGGGAAGCGTCATGTAAGCGGGAAGCGTCTTCTAAAATTCTAGAGAAGCCGAAGCCTATGACGCCTTCAAAGACTATTAGAGCGGGAAAGAGGAAGGAGTATCATTTCCCTTAGCCCCTCTCCTATTAGGAGTTTGTCCTCCTCAAGAAGACGAACGTTCGGAAAGGAGAGCGGAGAAGCATGTGGATCCCGAGTTAGAGGAAAACTCGGATGACGAATATAGTGGAATGGAAGGTCTCTCTAACTATAAGGTGTTGACTACCCTACTACTGGAGGAGTACGGAGACGAGTTGACTCCTGCCGCTCCTCCTTCTCCGCGCTCGCTCTTTTCCAGTACTCAGACGAAGAAGCCTTCGTCTTTTCTCAAAATGAAACCTACCATATCGATGAAAAGAGCTTTACATTCCTTAGACTCTTGGATGAAGTCTAAGAAAGACTTAGTAAGGACAGTCTTCTGTATGCTCCAGCAAGATTGGCTGGGAAAAGAGGCGTTTGGTATCAGACGGGAGAGAATATGGGTATTGCTCTCCCTTCTACAACCGAACAGATTTTTCGACTTTGGTTGACGCTTCAAGGCGTCCTAGTCTCAATTCTGCACGGATTACATGGGTATTTCGGAACTGGATCATCTCCTCAAGGGACTCTTTCGTGTATTGGAAGTTTTTAACTTCTTAGATTGGTCCCTTGGGGTGATGTCCAAGAAAGCACATGATTCGGAAGGAATCGAACCTGAAGCCCTATTATGCATATTGTCTTGTATTGACAAGGCGGTACAGGATGGATCTTTTGAAATAACCTCTTTGTTTGGAGCAGGTCTTTTAAAGAAAAGGACTGTATATGGCGCCTTCTTAACTAAGGCAGTCTCACATGCTCAGAGAGCAGCACTTCTATATGCGCCTCTATCTGACTTTTTGTTCCCTTCTCAGTTAGTAAAGGACATTGCGCATTCTTTAACTGAGAAGGCAACTCAGGATCTGCTGACGCAGTCAGCAAGAAAGAAGAAACCTGTTTCTGCATCGGACAAGAAAGGACCCAGTACAACGGTGCAGCCCTTTCGAGGTGTTCCGACCTCCAGACCTTCCACAAGAGGAAGGCTCCAGAGAGAGAGGTAGATCTGCTTTTCGTCTCTTTAAAAAGGAAATGAAACATCTCTCCTCCAAGCACCAGTAGGTGCCAGGCTCCTGGGATTCGTTGGAGGCCTGGACACTGATAGACGCAGAACGCGTCTTCATTGGCTATCATAAGGAAGGGATATCGTATCCCTTTCCTGAACACTCCTCCCCTAACGTCAATACCAAGGGAACTATCAGCCAAGTACAAGGATCCTGTGCTGAGGGATACTCTTCGATCGATGGTGGAACAAATGTGGGACAGAGAGCGATAGAACTAGTACTGGATCAAAACTCCCCGGGGTTTTACAATCGCCTTTTTCTAGTGGCGAAAGCCTCGGGAGGCTGGAGACCAGTACTGGACGTCAGCTCTCTGAACAAATTTGTTCAGAAGGAGAAGTTCTCCATGGAGACTTCTGCTTCAGTCCTAGCGTCATTACGACAAGGAGATTGGATGGTGTCTCTAGATCTCCAGGACGCCTACTTTCACGTCCCGATCCACCCTTCATCGAAGAAGTACCTCCGTTTCATGACGGGGGAAGGATCTTTCAGTTCAGAGCCTTGTGTTTCGGCCTGTCCACAGCTCCTCAGGTCTTCACAAGCCTGATGAAGAATGTGGCGAGATTTCTTCACCTCAAAGGAGTGAATGTCTCTATGTATCTAGACGACTGGCTCATCAGGGCCAGATCGGAGAGACAGTGCTTGGAGGACCTAAAGTTAACTCTGGATTTGATCAAAGCGTTGGGATTGCTTGTGAACCTCGAGAAGTCTCAGCTGACCCCCAGACAAGACCTAGTCTATCTGGGGATTCGGATGGATTCTCGGGGTTTTTTCGAGTTTTTCCTTCGCAAGAGAGAACCGCAAAAGGTTTGCGGATAATCTCTCTCTTCTTAGAGAAGCAACAAACGTCGGCGAGGGAATGGTTGAGCCTTCTGGGGACGCTTTCTCGCTAGAACAATTCTCCCTCTAGGAAGACTTCATATACGTCCACTTCAATTCTTCCTCAAGAGGTCTTGGAGCTGGAAAACCGGACAACTGTCGGACGTTTTTCCCATTCCAGTGGAGATAAAGGCACACCTACAGTGGTGGTTGCTACCTCTGGAAGTGAACAAAGGGATCTCTCTAAGAACACAGAACCCAGACCTAGTGTTGTTCTCCGACGCGTCGGAGACAGGTTGGGGAGCGACATTAGGCTCAGAGGAAGTGTCAGGCACCTGGGAAACAGCACAGGTGTCCTGGCACATAAACTGCAAAGAGCTCTTCGCCGTACATCTGGCCTTGAAGAGCCTAGAACTCTGGTGTCAAACAAGGTAGTGCAAGTAAACGTGGACAACACCACCGCACTTGCCTACATTCGGAAACAGGGAGGGACCGCACTCCTCGTTCCTTTACGAGCTCGAGAGGACCTATTACTTTGGACGTCTCACAGGAACATCTCCCTGCTGACAAGGTTCGTACAGGGAGTAAGGAATGTGAGGGCGGACAGGCTCAGCAGGAGGAACCAGGTCCTTCATACAGAATGGACTCTACACGAGGAAGTGTGTCTCGATCTCTGGTCTCTGTGGGGAACTCCTCATGTGGATCTCTTCGCAACATTCATTTCAAAAAGGCTCCCAGTGTTTTGCTCGGTCGTGGAAGATCCAAGAGCAATTATGGTAGACGCCTTCCTGCTAAACTGGTCTCGAGTAGACGTTTATGCTTTTCCCCCATTCAAAATCCTGGGGTTAGTAATGAAAAAGTTTGTGGCGTCAAAGGAGACGAGATGACGTTAATAGCCCCCTTTTGGCCGGCCCAGGAATGGTTCACGGAGGTGGTAGAGTGGATCGTAGACTTTCCAAGATCCCTACCAAGAAGGACGGATCTTCTCAGACAACCACACTTCAAGAGGTACCATCACCTCCCGCTCTCGCTCTGACTGCCTTTCGACTATCGAAAGACTTGTCAGAGCGAGAGGCTTTTCTCGCGAAGTGGCAAGCGCGATCGCGAGAGCACGCAGAACCTCCACTACGAAAAGTATACCAGTCGAAGTGGGAGGTATTTAGAAGGTGGTGTAGAGCCAAGAAGTGTCCTCCTCCTCTACCTCTATAGCGGAAATAAAATTTGCTGATTTCTTGCTATTCCTGAGAGTAAAATCTCATCTAGCCGTATCCACAATAAAGGGATACAGAAGTATGCTCTCGGCTGTATTCAGGAACAGAGGATTAGATCTGGCAAATAACAAAGATCTCCACGATCTCATAAGATCTTTTGAGACTTCAAAGTCTAAGGAACCAGTACCTCCGAACTGGAACCTGGACGTAGTCCTCAAATATCTGTCTTCGGATAGATTCGAACCTCCTCATCTGGCATCGTTTAGAGACATAACTAGAAAATGCCTATTCCTTTTATCTTTAGCTACGGCAAAAAGAATTAGTGAATTACAAGCTCTGCAGGATAAAGTAGGATTCAAGGGAGACTCGGCTATTTGCTCGTTTAAGACCCTGTTTTTAGCGAAAACGAGAATCCCACGAATCCCTGGCCTAAGTCATTCGAAGTCAAAGAATGTCGAGTCTCGTAGGCAGAGAAGCAGAGAGGTCTCTATGCCCTGTTAGAGCTCTGAAGTTCTACCTTCAGAGAAAGCGTCAGTTGGGAGGCTGTAGACAAGGTCTTTGGTGCGCGGTAAAAGACACCACAGACTGATGTCCAAGAATGCTCTGGCGTTCTTTGTAAGAAACGTCATTACGGACGCTCATAAGGTCTGTCCTGACGAACAGTTACAACTACTGAGAGTAAAAAGCTCATGAAGTAAGAGCGGTTGCGACGTCTCTCTCGTTTTATAAGAATATGTCGCTTAAAAACATCATTGATACGACATACTGGAGATGCAACTCAGTATTTGCATCTCATACTTGAAAGACGTACGTGTGACGTATGAGAAGTGTTTTTCTCTAGGTCCTATCGTATCGGCAGATACGATTCTGGGTACGGGAGCCGACACCAATCCTTAAATGTATATACTGTTCTTCTTTTTGGATATGGTCGAGAGTCTCTTCGAACAATGGAGGATTTGGCTCGCACGGGCGGCCGTCTATGTTGTTCAGTAAGAGAATTCTTGTCATATCCAATTAGTTGAGTATAATTTTTTTTTTTTGGAAAATTATGTATGTGTGCGTAGTGGTTTTGAGTTACGGTTGTGTGACGAGTTCGGGGATAACTCGTAACAATCCTTAGTTCTAACATATGGTTAGGATCAGGTGGTCGGGATTGGTTGTGTGCTCCTTCATAAGGTGTATTGTCATATAAGTGGATCAGCACCCATTGACAAAGTCCTTTTAGGCTCTGCCGAGTAAGCGGATAAGACCCCATCGGCAGACCCACAAGAACTCTTGGCCATAGATCACATATCTCGCTAAAGTTTCTTGAGGTGATGCAGACTACTGGGCAAAACACCCACGAAGTCTACCACCTATCAGGTAGGAACCAAGGTTTTATTTATACTACAACATATGTTGTTTACCTGTCTATTCCATATAGTAGCTGTCTCTTACCCTCCACCGAAGGGTGCCAATCAGCTATGTATATATCTGACAGGTAAGTTGATTGTATGAAAATGATATTGTTATGTTACAATAAAGTTTCATACATACTTACCTGGCAGATATATACATTAAAGGCCCACCCAGCCTCCCCGCAGGAGGACAGGTGGAAGAGAGAAAATGATAGAAAACGGGGATGGTTCCTAGTCCTGCCGCCAGGGCAGGCCGGTAGATCACCTGACCTACTGTAGCGAGTGGCGCGAAATTTGAATTTCTGTCGGGACGACGGAGTCTTAGCTATGTATATATCTGCCAGGTAAGTATGTATGAAAACTTTATGTAACAAACAATATCATTTTTCCTAACTATACAAACCTGAGGTCCTTTACATATAGTCCCACCTCATGCCACCCCTCACTGCATTTTTTTGCATGGGCCTAAAGCAAAAGTGATTCTTCACCTCTCAGGCGCGCGGGCACGCGCACTGTCGGACAAGCACTTAACTACCGTTCTCCCCTTGTTCGAAGCTTACAACCGTTCCAGCTGCTGTTAGCTACTTCCTATTGTTAAAGGACCTCAGGTTTGTATAGTTAGGAAAAATGCAATTTTCGACAAATTGCCATTTTAACACGTCCTGACACCAGAGATGGTCATCAGTTATGAGTTGTTGGTGGTGATAACAGGAGCTCAAGACCTCTACTCTCCTTTTGAAGTAGGGTAAAAAACCGTAGGGTATAGAGTGGACCATGTACGATCAGCGTGGACAGTCCCAAAAAAAGTACATTATAACGCGTCCTGACATCGGAGATGGGCATCAGTCGCAACTTGTTGTTGGTGAGAGATGGAGCTAAAGACCTCTACTCTCTTTTCGAAGTAAGTATTTTCTCCAAAGTTAGAAATTAAGGCCAAATTTTAAGATTTAAACAGAGGGTAGTGAAAACGGTGTCAAACGTAGTGCAAATCACACCAAAACGCGTTCAACATTTTTACTTACAACTCGAAATATTTAGAAGATTGACGCCATCTCGATGTTTACGGAGTCGCTCGTGTCAATAAACTAACCATTTCCTGTGATGAATCCGCACACCCCTTGTACCCACAGACGCTGGGGCACTTTCATCACAACAATCGGAAAACTTTCCCTCACCGAGTAAACAACTGTTTTGTAGAAGACGGCGACGAAGAGTGCACTTTGATAATTTTTTATATAGCTGTATTTTCTGACGTCCGACAGAATTTCAAAACTCGCGGCACACGCAGTGGGCGGCCAGGTGGTAGTACCCATTCCCGCCGCTGGGAGGCGGATATCAGGAACCATTCCCATTTTCTATTCATATTTTTTTCTGTCGCCGGTCGGTAAACAACTGTTTACAGACCTCCGCCTAGGAATTTTGGATTGAACTCGTACTTGAGTATCTGGATTGACTTTTGGTTATTGATTCTGGATTGTTGGATTGGCATACGCAATAGTGGACTGTTTTTTTTATTTTGGATTGGCTTTTCTGTAAACGTGATGTCTGGATCAAGTGCAGTGAGTTTTAGAGTGTGTGTGAGGAGTGATTGTAAGATGAGGCTACCGAAATCATCGGTAGACCCCCACACAGTATGTATGGGTTGTAGGGGGCATGTTTGTTTGGTGGATGATCGGTGCAATGAATGTGATGGATTGACCGATGATGGATGGAAGGTGTATGATTTCTATCGGCATAAATTGGAACGCGATAGGATCAGGAGGTCTTCCTCCAGGAGTGGTTCTACTAAAGGTAAGGGAACTAATATTTCACCTGCTCTAACACCTGTAGATTTTGTATCTCCTAAACCTGTGTTGTTGCCTTCGGGCCCTGATTCTGTGTCTGGAGAAGGTAATGCCCTTTCTCTGATTTTGGAGTCTCTTCGTACTCTTGAGACTAAAGTGAAAGCCTTAGAAACTGGCGCTGTGAAAGTGTGTGATCGTGCCCCTAGTGTTGTGGAGGGGGCGTCAGATTGGCCCCATAATGCCTCTAGGCCTAGACCGCTATCGGACTCCCAGGAATCAGGGAGGGGATATGTCGAAAGCCGCAAGAGGGTTACGGGGGCTCTCCACCGATCTGGCGTCCCTTTGGCAGGCCTTGTTGCAAGTTCCCAGGCTGCCAAGGAGCGCGCACAGGCGCGTCTCCTTAAGGACTGTTTTTACACATGCAACTTACCCGGCAGATATATACTTAGCTAATGTCTCTGACGTCCGACAGAATTCAAAACTCGCGGCACACGCTACAGGTAGGTCAGGTGATCACCCCCTACCGCCGCTGGGTGGCGGTAATAGGAATCATTCCCGTTTTCTGACAGAATTTCTCTGTCGCCGGTGCTGACAACAACTTTGTTGGTAGCTCCTGCTTAGAATTTCTTGGTTGCTTCGCCGAGGATTATTTGGGAAGTATTTGATCTTTGGTTATTGGCATACGCTGTTTTTTGGATTTAGTTAGATAATATGTCTGATTTAACACCTGGAACTCTGTTTAGAGTATGTGTAAATGAAGGATGCAAGGTGAGGTTGCCTAAGGCTACTTTGGACCCTCACACTGTTTGTGTAAAATGTAGGGGAAGGGATTGTTCAGCTAAGGATACATGTGATGTATGCGAGAGCTTAACTGAAGTGCAATGGAAAGAGCTAACTGCATACGTGAAAAAATTAGAAAAGGATAGGATTAGAAAAGCTTCAGCTAGAAGTTCAAGTAGATCCTGTTCTGCGGAACAGGATAGTATTTCTAACCCTGCAGTAGCTTCGCCATCTTCCTTTTTGGTTTCAGCTCCTTCCCCCCGCAGCGAACCCGCAGATGCGTCTGCCGAGAGAGGCGCTGTGGAAGCGTCAATCCGCAATTTGCAACAGCAATTGCGAGATATAGACCAAGGTAAGGGTGAAGTGTGTAGTGACGTGTGCAGTGTCCCCAGTGCAGTGGAGGGATCGTCTGACCGACTCCGCATCGCTCCTAGGCCTAGACCTCTTTCAGACTCCAATGCCCAAGGGAGGAGGAATGTCGAAAGCCGCAAGGGGGATGTAGAGTATCCCCAACGGTCAGGCATCCCTTCAGCAGATCCTGTAGGCTCGTCCCAGGCTGCTGCAGAGAGCTATAGGAAAAGCCTCTTAAGGAAGTGTTTTTCCGACTCTGATTCGTCCTCTCCTAAGCGAGGATGGAGCTCATCTTCCAAATCGCGCCCTCTCAAGAGAGCCTGGAAACCGTCAGGAGAAGGCGCTTTTGACTCCAGCCCGGAGCCTTTTCCGGAGTATTCTCCTGCGCCTAAGAAGGCTATGAAGTCTCCTGAATCTTCACCAGAAGGGATTCGGTCCTCTACTAAGAAATTCCTGTTGGACCTTCAAGCGAATCTCTCTTCTTTAGTAGGCTCTCTTTCAACTAGTAGGCGCAAGGAGCCTTCTCGCAGGAAGGACGCCTCTCTTCCAGTTAAGAGGTCTGTTAGGAGACCTTCTCCTAGTAGGAAGGAGGAGTATAGTAGGCGATCTTCACCAGTAAGAACCTATTCTCCCCCGAGAGTAGACGACTCCTTTGATACTTCGTCTAGACAGGGAAGATTGTATTCCCCGCGCAGAAACTCTGATGCTAAGAAGAGTCATAGCGCAAAGCGCCAAGAAGTAGGCTCTAGATCCTCTCCTGGTAGGAGTAAGGAGAAAGTCTTCATGCGAGAAGGTAGTGATCGGTTTGTATCTGTCGAACGATCTCCTAGGAGTAGGATCTCCTCTTCAAGTGGAAGGAAGGAACGAGAGAGGGTACGCTCTGTTCAGAGGGATAGAAGCGAGAAGGGCTCTCCTTCGAAGGATGACTTTTCTAGAAGGCGCCAACGTTCGATAGGACTCCTGGATGATAGAAGCCCTTTAAGTTACTCGAGAGCTCATGATAGGCTTTCCTCAAGGGAGTCAAGTGCCTCTCCTAGCAGGTTCCAAGATTCTAGGAAGATCCTAAACATGGGTTCGCGCCCTACTCCTGGAAGAGTATCTAGAGTGGATGCTTTCCAATCTCCTAGCAGGCGTCAAGAGCCTGAAAGGAGCCTAATCTTGGATTCGCGCCCTACTCCTGCAAGACGATCAAGAGTAGGCGCAAGCTCCTCTCCTCAAAGGCAGCAAGAGCCTAAGAAGAGCCTTGCCAGGGATTCGCGCCCTACTCCTGGAAGAAGATCAGGAGTAGGTTCTTACGCCTCTCCTCGTAAGATTCAGGAGCCTGAAAGGAGCCTCTTGTCAGACTCGCGCCCTACTCCTGGGAGTCACAGAAGAGTAGGCTCAAGCGCCTCTCCTCACAGGCGCCAAGAGCCTGAAAGGATCCTGACTTTGGATTCGCGCCCTACTCATAGTAGGCGCTCGAGAGTAGAAACGAGTGTTTCACCGGATAGGCGCCAAGAGCCTGAGGAGTTAGGCTCTACATCCTCTCTTATCAGGTATCAAGAACCTGTGGAGCGGCAGAAAGCGGAGGTTTTTTCTTTGCCGAGGAAACATATCTCGGGTATTGAACTGGCGGCTTCATCTGGCGAACTCTTGAAGGATAAGAGTCGCATACCTGCCAGGACTTCTTCACCTAAGAAGTCTCCCTCTCCGAACCTAACTTTTGAGGAAGTCTCGGAGGAGGAAGAAACGAAAGAAGTAGGAATCTCTGATTATAAGAGACTTTCATCATTACTACTGAAGGAGTTTGGGGACTCGCTGTGTTCGGCTGATCCTCCTTCTCCAGGATCTCTGCTATCTAGTACTAAGTTGGCAAAATCCCCCTCTTTTGTCAAGATGCCGCCAACTCTCTCTATGAGAAAGGCCATTAAGAATCTGGAGAACTGGCTCCTGGTTAAGAAGGAGGCAGGTAAGACGGTGTTTTTGTGCCCTCCGTCTAGATTAACAGGTAAGCCGGGTGTCTGGTACGACACGAAGGAACCCATGGGGTTAGGCCTTCCGGCTTCTGCAAACGCGGATTTTTCTGCTCTGGTGGACTCATCTAGAAGACGCTCTCTACTGTCAGCTAAAGCGTCTTGGGGAATGTGCGAGATGGACCATTTACTCAAGGGTCTATTTCTCACATTAGAAGTCTTCAACTTCATGGATTGGGCTTTAGGAGCTCTAGCAAAAAGAGCGCAGAATCCGGAGTTTGTGTCTATGGAGGTGTTATCCAGTGTCCTTTCGTGCCTGGACAAGGCAGTCATGGATGGATCCACAGAAGTAGCCTCTCTCTTTGGAGCAGGAGTGCTCAAAAAGAGATCAGTTTACCGCTCGTTTCTCTCCAAGTCTGTTTCTCCCTTAGAGAGAGCCTCTTTGCTTTTTTCCCCACTCTTGGAATACCTGTTTCCTCAGGAGACAGTGAGGGACATTTCTAGGTCACTTTCGGAGAAGGCTACGCAAGATCTTCTTGCCCAGTCCGCCAAGAGGCTTAAACCTGCTGTGCCGATGGCTAAGAGAGAGGGAGCAACGAATAAAGTGTCCTTCCAACAGCCCTTTCAAGAAAGAACAAACTCGAGACCCGCACTTAAGAGTAGAAGGCCGTTTAAGAGAGGACGATCTTCTCGAAGACCATTCTCAAAGCCGCAGTGAGACAGGAGTCCTCCAGACTCCAGTAGGAGCCAGACTTTTGAGGTTCGCGAAGGTCTGGGCTCAGAGAGGGGCGGACAACTGGTCCCTCTCTATCCTCGAGAGAGGATACCTGATCCCCTTCAGGGAAAAACCTCCCTTAACCACCACTCCAAGGGAGTTAGCGGCAAGATACAGAGATCCTTTAAAGAACCAAGCACTATTACATCTGGTGCAACAGATGTTAGAAAAGAAGGTTATAGAAAAGGTATTAGACATTCAATCTCCAGGCTTTTACAATCGCCTCTTTCTGGTACCAAAAGCCTCGGGGGAGTGGAGACCAGTGCTGGACGTAAGCGCTCTGAATCACTTTGTGATCAAAACAACATTCACAATGGAGACGACGTCTTCAGTTCTTCGCGCTAAGACAAGGGGATTGGATGGTGTCATTGGATCTGCAAGATGCCTACTTTCATGTACCCATCCATCCCTCGTCCAGAAAGTACCTAAGATTTATGGTACAGGGCCAAGTATTTCAGTTTCGCGCCCTTTGTTTCGGTCTTTCCACAGCTCCCCAAGTTTTCACGGGATTGATGAAAAACGTAGCACATTGGCTACATTTAAAAGGAATAAGGATATCTCTGTATCTCGACGATTGGCTGATTCGCTCTCAATCCAGGGATCAGTGTCTGGAGGACCTAAGATCGACGTTGGATCTGACTCAGTCCCTGGGACTGTTAGTGAACCTCGGGAAATCCCAGATGGATCCCCAGCAAAGCATTGTCTATCTGGGGATTCTGATGGATTCTCGGGGTTTTCAAGTGTTTCCGTCCATAGAAAGACAAGGACGGTGCATTCTAAAAGTGAAGACCTTCCTAGAGAAAGAACAATGTTCCGCGAGGGAATGGATGAGTCTTCTGGGGACCCTCTCCTCGTTGGAACGGTTCGTTTCTCTAGGGAGGCTTCACATAAGACCACTTCAATTCTTCTTGAAGGAGAATTGGGACCAGAAGAATCAGGATCTGTGGGAATCTTTTCCTCTGTCCAGAGGAATAAAGGAAAACCTCAGCTGGTGGTTAGAACCAGGCAGACTAAACGAGGGACTATCGCTGCAGTTACCGAACCCCTCCCTAGTGTTGTTTACAGACGCTTCGGAAATGGGATGGGGGGCGACGTTGGGCCCGAGAGAAGTGTCAGGCACCTGGAGTGGGGAACAGGTGTCCTGGCACATCAACGAGAAAGAGTTAGTGGCAGTGCATCTAGCTCTCAGACAGTGGGAATCCTAAGTCGCGAACTCAGTGTTGCAGGTAAATTCAGACAACACGACAGCTCTAGCCTACATAAGAAAACAGGGGGGGACTCACTCCCTCTCACTGTACAAGAAGGCGAAGGAGCTTCTTCTATGGTCAAAGGAGCGGAACATCACGCTCTTAACGAGGTTTATCCAAGGCGAGAAGAACGTCAGAGCAGACTTGTTGAGCAGGAAAGATCAAGTCATTTCCACGGAGTGGACCCTGCACTCAGAGGTCTGCAATCAGATTTGGAGCCTATGGGGAAGGTCAAACATAGACCTGTTTGCAACTCATTGGAATGCCAGGCTGGAGAACTACTGCTCTCCGATTTCGGATCCAAGGGCAGTAGCAATAGATGGCCTCCTTCTAAATTGGGAAGGAATAGACGGCTACGCTTTTCCTCCCTCAAGATCATAGGAAACGTCATAAGGAAGTTTGTTTTGACGAAAGGAGCGAAATTGACCCTAATCGCCCCATTTTGGCCAGCTCAAGAGTGGTTCACAGAGGTACTGGAATGGATGATAGATTTTCCAAGGTACCTTCCTTTACGGAACGATCTTCTCAGACAGCCCCACTTCGACAGATACCACAAAAACCTCCCCGCGCTCGGTCTGACTGCCTTCAGACTGTCGAAGGACTCGTCAGAGCAAAGGGGTTTTCACGCGCGGCTGCAAAGGCAATTGCAAGAGCCAGGAGACCTTCAACTATACGCGTGTACCAGTCGAAGTGGGAAGTGTTCCGAAGGTGGGCCAGGAATCAGAATGTATCCTCTTCCAGTACCTCTGTGACGGAAATAGCAGATATCCTGTTGTATTTGAGACAAAAATGTAACCTTGCAGTCTCGACTATAAAAGGTTATAAAAGTATGCTTTCCTTGGTGTTTAGACATACAGGACTAAACATCACGGATGTCAAGGACCTACACGATTTGATTAAATCATTCGAAACTTCGAAGTCCAAGACAGCTAGACCACCCAGCTGGAACCTGGATGTGGTGCTAAGGTTTCTCATGCCAGATAAATTTGAACCTCCCAATAACTCATCGTTTAGGGACTTGACTAGGAAATCTATTTTCCTCTTTGCATTAGCATCAGCTAAAAGAATAAGTGAACTTCAGGCTTTAGAAGGCACAGTGGGCTTCAGGAAGGATTCTGCAGTGTGTTCATTTAACCCCCTATTTTTAGCAAAAAATGAGAATCCTTCTAAGCCTTGGCCAAGGACATTTGAAGTTAAAGGATTGACTTCCCTGGTAAGGAGAGAGATAGAGAGAACCTTGTGTCCGGTAAGGATCCTCAAGTTCTATCTAGAGAGGAAAAAGCAAATGGGAGGAAACTCAGAGAGTCTTTGGTGCTCAGTAAGAGATCCGAGAAGAACGGTGTCAAAGAATGCACAGGCATTCTTTATCAGAGATATTATTACAGAAGCACATATTTCCTGTGAAGAGGAACATCTCGGACAGATGAGAGTTAAAGCACATGAGGTCAGAGCCGTGGCAACCTCCTTAGCTTTTCACAAGAATATGTCGTTACAGGATTTAATTGGATCCACATATTGGAGATGCAATTCTGTGTTTGCGTCTAACTATTTGAGAGATGTACGTGTGACTTATGATAAGTGCTTCTCTCTCGGACCTTACGTGTCTGCGGATTCGGTGCTGGGACAGGGGGCTGAAACCAATCTAGCTTAGTTTAGATAGATTAGGAATCTTAATCTTGTGGTGTTGTTTTTATGGTCGATTGAAAGTGGTCAGGGAAAAGTACCACTTTCAAATCGTAGTGTATAACAAAGTAGTGTGGTCAGGTGGTCGAGATTGGTTGTTTCATGCTCCTTGTAATGGTTTGGACCTAGGCTCTGTCTTGTAAGAGGGTTAGTCCCCGTTGATATGACAAAGGTGAAGGCTCTACCACGTAAGTGGGATAGGCCCCATTGGTACGATCCAAAATAAGGCTCTGTCGATTAAGCGGGCTAGCCCCCATTGACATGATCCAGAAGAGTTCTCAGTGACAGGTCTCATCCTCACTGGAACTCTTGAGGCAAGCAGACTCATAGACAGTACTCATGAAGTCTTCTGCCCAATAAGGTAGGAATCAAGGTATTTAAGTTTATTTATAGTACCTACAACAAAAGTTGTTTTCCCTGTTTTTTTAATTGCTATTCATATTGAGTAACTATCTCTTACCCTCCTCCAAGGGTGCCAATCAGCTAAGTATATATCTGCCGGGTAAGTTGCATGTGTAAAAATGAAATTGTTAAGATACAATAAAGTTTTACACATACTTACCTGGCAGATATATACGTTTAATGGCCCACCCATCCTCCCCTCAGGAGATAGGGGGAAGAAAAATTTTGTCAGAAAACGGGAATGATTCCTATTACCGCCACCCAGCGGCGGTAGGGGGTGATCACCTGACCTACCTGTAGCGTGTGCCGCGAGTTTTGAATTCTGTCGGACGTCAGAGACATTAGCTAAGTATATATCTGCCAGGTAAGTATGTGTAAAACTTTATTGTATCTTAACAATTTCATTTTATTGTGCTGATTACAACTGCAATCTTGAGTAAGATCAGTAATCGTTACATGTATACACTAACATTGTTCAAATGAGTGCTGGGAAGATGGTGGATTGTCTGTGGTTAGACCGGCCAGCCACACGATTGCCGCCATATTGGATTTCAAAACTCCCTTGAAAACATATTTTACGAAGAGCTCACATGTTCATTTTAGTTCGTATGGGGCTTTCATATATCACATTATGTTGATGAAAGTTAATCTTTAGAATGGTATGCTTAAAGTTGTAATTGTATTCTTGTTTCACCAATTAAATATCGAGTGAATAAGGCCTGGCCAGCATGATGACGATGGATCGTCCGCGGTTGTTTACCCTATTCGTACTTATTCAAGGGGACTACAGCATTCTTTGTGGCGTTTTGCGCTCTTCAATTGTTTATCAGTGTTGTCAATTGGTATGTGTTTACCCTCCAAACTGGGTATAAGACTTACATAAAACTGGGGAAATAAGTGAAATTAGCATATCTCTTTGTAGTATATATACATATTACAGCCATTTTATCATTACTACATTACTATGACAACTAGAATTCATGGAAACAGTTTGTAAATGCATCAGCATATGTGTGAAGCTCCACTAGATGGGCAACGATGAGTCTTGGTTCTTACACGTAATACAAACCCACGGTCTTTTAACATAAGGAATGTACTTACGGCGTAGCTGGAATTACGGCCGTTGAATCTTGAACAATGTGGTTAGGCAGTAATTACCGTGGGGCAGGCTAGCCTGCCCGGATGTAAACACTCCACTTTGCTTTCGGCCGTCTTCCGATGAAGACGTGTTTGTGAGCTCCGGCTGACTGGTCATTGATCTTTTTTCCTGGTGGGATCCTTTTGGTTTATTTTTTGTGTTTAAATAATTATGCATATACGGTATTTGATATTAATACTAAACAAAGGTTTGTCCTTGTTTTTCAATTAATATACAAACCCACTTTTTGTGATAGCCTTTGTAACCGCCCCTCTACTTGTGTTAAGAGTTGGCAGCTAAGGTATGCCAACATATTGTTTACATTCTTTCGCCCTTTAACACTGGCTCAGACCTGCATGAGGACGAGATATGTATTTAACGCGAGGATGAGACATGTGTTTAATATAAGTGATATTGATCCTGTAACGGGACATGTATTCATCCAGAAATTACGCTTACGCTTGGGAATTACCAAGGGAACTTCAAAGGTTTGTCCGTGTTTTGTTGTTATGGTAATTTCTCTTCTCCTTCTTCCTTTCACTTACTGTTGGAAGAAGGTAGAAGGATGGGCATGCGGTGTTAATGTTGGGGGATCACCTCTCACTTCGGAGGGCAGTGCCCTTGGATGTGTGAGGAGTATCCTCATTACTTTAATATTTGTTCCAACACGGAATACAAACCTTTTGGTCCTTTTACAATAGGAAGGTAACTAGCGGCAGCTGGATGGTCGTAAGCTTTCGAACAAGGGAGTTCGGTAGTTAACTGCTTGTCCGACAGTGCGCGCGCCGCGCGACTGGGAGGTGAAGAACCACTTTTGCTTTCGGCCCGCTGGTGGATAGACGTGTTTATCTTCGCTCTCTGCTCGCTTTTTCGTCGTTTGCTTTTCGTGTACAGTGGTCCCCCCGTATTCGCGGGGGATGCGTACCAGACCCCCCCGTGAATAGTTAGAACCCGCGAATGTTTGGAACCCCTATAAAAACGCTAAAAACAGCCTATTTTGTTAGTTAAAACTCAAGAAAAACCACTAAAAATTTTCATACTTGGTTTTTTTAATAGTTTTATCACAAAAAGTGCATTTTATGATTAAATTGATCAAAAAAACCAGGAATTTATGGATATTTCTCATAGAAAAATACCGCGAATGTGCGAATTTTCCGCGAATAATGCAGGGAAACGTTCCCGAGAGAAATCCGCGAATGTGTGAGTCCGCGTATCCGGAGAACGCGAATACGGGGGGTCCACTGTAGTTGTGTTTCTTTTTCTGTTTACATTGTGTGACTGAAAATTGTAAGTACAATTATTCACTATTCTTTATTATTCAATTACATTAAAGTGATTTGTTTTGGATCATGAGTTCTCTACGCCCTCCTGTACCGACGACTGCAGGGACTGAAGGGCGTAAGTGTGGGAAATTCAGAAGTTTCCCAGAATTGATCCTCATATTTTGTGTGCTCAGTGCCGAGGGCGAGAGCCCGCTTGCGCCGAGCCGTGTATTTTGGGTGAAAATGTGTAAGTGAAAATTGTAAGCAAGTACATACTCTTTTTCATTTATATTTTTGCCCTGTGTGCTCGGTGCCGAGCGCACCCATTATTTTGTGTGGAAGTGAAATCGCGAGTGCAGTATTCTTTTTCATTTTCATATACAGGCAGTCCCTGGGTTACGACGTTCCGAGGTTACGACGTTTTTTCTTGAATATTCATTGAAAAATCCGCCCTGGGTTACGACGTTTGTTCCGAGGTTACGTCGCTGACGCTTCCGATGCTCCGAGTTAACGACGCTTTCAAAAAACGCATACTATGATAAAAATCCTTTATAGTTTAGCACAGTATATTAATAAAAATAAGTTTTCATATAATCAACTTACCTGTCAGATATATACATAGCTAAGACTCCGTCGTCCCCGACAGAAATTAAAATTTCGCGCCACTCGCTACAGGTAGGTCAGGTGATCTACCGGCCTGCCCTGGGCGGCAGGACTAGGAACCATTCCCGTTTTCTATCATATTTTCTCTGTCGCCGGTGGTATCAACATTGTTGCTATTACCTCCTGACTTAGATTCTTATTTCATCCTTTGATCATCGTTTCTCGGCTTTTTGGTGACGTATCTGTTTTTGGCATTCGCTTCTGTGGACTGATTTTGGACTTGCTTTTTGGAATTTTCTCAGTATGTCTGATTCAAATGTGAGTGTGAGAATGTGTGTGAATGTAGGCTGCAGGGTGAGGATACCGAAAGCTTCGGTTGATCCTCACACTGTATGTCGTAAATGTAGGGGGTTTCAGTGTTCTTCTACTAATACCTGTCATGAATGTGAGGGATTAAATGCAGAAGAATGGAAGACTTTAACTTCTTATTTGAAGAAGTTAGAGAGGGATAGGGTTAGACGTTTGAAAGGTGTGAGTACAAGGCCTATTGAGCCTTTTATTGATCCTTATTCTAATCCTGATGATTTGGATTCTCCCTATTTGTCTAATTCACAAGCTTTACTTTCGGAATCGGCCTCGGAAATCGCCGATCTGAAAGCTACAGTTCAGCAGATGAAGTCCAAAATGGCGGACTTACAAGGTAAGGCTAGTGAAAGTGAACATTACAGTGAAGTGAGTTCTCCCAGTGTTGTGGAGGGGGCGTTTGATCGTCCCTGCGACGCTCCCAGGCCTAGACCTCTTCCAAGCTCCCATGCCCAGAGGAGAAGGAAAGTCGAAAGCCTTAAGGAGGTCGTGGGGAATCCCCAACGGTCAGACGTCCCTTCAGCAGGCTCTGTTTTCGTTGCGGCTGCTCAGGGGCGCTTTAGAAAAAGCGTCTGCGTGAGTGTTTCTCATCCTCTCCCTCTCCCTCTCCTAAACGAGGGTGGAAGGAGTCGGATCTATCTAGGCCTCTGAAACGGCATTTGAAAGAACCTGAATTGGATTCGAGCCCGGAGCGTTTCTCAGATGAAGCACCCTCGTCTATTAAAAAGGCGAAGGTGGCGTCAGCGTCACCCGACGTGGACGTGGAAGAACGCTTTCCTACTCCTTCTCCCCCGATTGAAGATGACGTGGGAGAAGCTTCAAGGAAGATTCTCTTGGAAGTACAGGAACAACTAGCCTCTTTGGTGGGAGTGTTAGCGAGGGATCCTCCTCGTAGGAAGGACGTTTCGCTTCCAATCAAGAAGTCTCGTCTTCTCTCCCCTGCAAAGCGAGAGACGTCATGCAGACGTGAAGCTTCCAAACATTCCGCAGAGGCGTCGGTTTCGAGAGCGAGATCGAGGGAACCTTACGGCAGACACGTAACGCCAGATAGACGTGAGGCGTCTTATAGGCATGAAGCGTCATTTAAATCTTCTTATAAGCGCGAGGCTCCAACCAAGGTATTGGCGCCAGTTAGGACGCCAGTTGAGACGAAGCGTCTTCCAGGGCGCGAGGCGTCATCCAGGACGTCAGCAGCCCAGACAAGCGGGAGGCTCAGCCAGGACGCTTGGCGGACGAGAATCGTCATCCAAGCGGGAGGCGTCATCCATTTTATGGAGAAGCGCCCTAGGCTGTTGGCGCCTTCCAAGACTATTAAAGCTGTGAAGAGGAAGGAATATCATTCCCTTAGCCCCTCTCCTATCAGGAGTTTTTTTTGTCTCCCCCAGAGGAAAGACGTACTGATTTGTCAGCGGAGACTCATCTAGACCCCGAGTTAGAAGTAAACTCGGAGGACGAGTATCAGGGAAGAGAAGGACTGTCGAACTATAAAGTTTTGACAGCCTTGCTTCTAGAAGAGTATGGAGACGATTTGACCCCTGCCGCTCCTCCTTCTCCGCGCTCTCTTTTCTCGAGTGCAAAGACGAAGA
The DNA here is from genome assembly GCF_015104395.2 of Macrobrachium nipponense. Classification (NCBI taxonomy): domain Eukaryota; kingdom Metazoa; phylum Arthropoda; class Malacostraca; order Decapoda; family Palaemonidae; genus Macrobrachium; species Macrobrachium nipponense. The sequence goes on from NC_087209.1 coordinate 56,199,269, forward strand.
AGTCTTCGTCTTTTCTTAGAATGAAGCCAGCCATTTCGATGAAGAGGGCTCTTCAGTCATTAGACTCATGGATGAAGTCGAAGAAGGAGTTGTAAGAACGGTCTTCTGCATGGCCCCAGCGAGACTAGCTGGTAAAAGAGGCATTTGGTATCAGATGGGAGAGAATATGGGCATTTCTCTTCCGTCTTCGACAGAAGCGGACTTTTCGACCTTAGTTGACGCTTCGTGTAGACAAGGTTTGAACTCTGCCCGTATTTAACTTGGGGCATTTCGAACTGGACCATCCCTCCTCAAGGGACTCTTCCATGTATTGGAATTTTGTTTTTCAACTTCTTAGATTGGTCCCTTGGGGTGATGTCCAAGAAAAGCCCATGATTCTGAAGGACTCGAACCAGAAGTCCTTCTGTGTATTTTGTCTTGTATAGACAAAGCGGTTCAGGATGGCTCGGTTGAGATCTCCTCTTTATTTGGAGCTGGTCTTCTTTAAAAAGAGGGACAGTTTATAGTGCCTTTTGACCAAAAGCGGTCTCCACTCTCAGCGGGCAGCGTACTGTACTCTCCGTTTTTGTCAGACTTTTTGTTCCCTTCCTCAGTTAGTGAAGGACATTTCTCGTTCATTAAACTGAGAAGGCGACTCAAGACCTTCTGACGCAGTCAGCAAGGAAGAAGAAACCTGCTACTGCAACGGACAAGAAAGGACCGAGTACATCAGTTCAGCCCTTTCGAGGTGGCCCGACCTCCAGAGCTTCCCGCAAGAAGGAAGGCTCCTGAGAAGAGAGGTAGGTCTGCCTTTCGTCCCTTTAAAAAGGGGGGAAAGTGATGCTTCTCTCCTCCAAGCACCAGTAGGTGCCAGGCTCCTGGGATTTGTGGAGGCCTGGGCACTTATAAACGCAGACACTTCATCAATGTCTGTAATAAGGAAGGGATATCGTATCCCCTTTCTGAACACTCCTCCCTAACGTCAACACCGCGGGAACTAACAGCCAAGTACAAGGATCCTGTGCTGAGGGATACTCTTCGATCGATGGTGGATCAGATGTGGACAAGAGAGCGATAGAACTAGTACTGATCAAACTCCCCGGGGTTTTTACAATCGCCTTTTTCTGGTTGCGAAAGCCTCGGGAGGCTGGAGACCAGTACTAGACGTCAGCTCTCTGAACAAATTTGTTCAGAAGGAGAAGTTCTCGATGGAGACTTCTGCCTCAGTTCTTGCGTCAATGCGACAAGGAGATTGGATGGTGTCTCTGGATCTCAAGGACGCCTATTTTTCACGTCCCGATCCACCCTTCATCGAAGAAGTACCTCCGTTTCATGACGGGGGGAAGGATCTTTCAGTTCAGAGCCTTGTGTTTCAGCCTGTCCACAGCTCCTCAGGTCTTCACAAGCCTGATGAAGAATGTGGCGAGGTTTCTTCACCTCAAAGGAGTAAATATCTCTCTGTATCTGGACGACTGGCTCATCAGGGCCAGATCAGAGAGACAGTGCTTGGAGGACCTTCCTTACGTTAACTTTAGACCTGATCAGATCGTTTGGGATTACTCGTAAACCTCGAGAAGTCGCAGCTGACCCCCAGACAGAACTTAGTCTATCTGGGGATTCAGATGGATTCTCGGGGTCTTTTTGAGTATTTCCTTCGCAAGAGAGAATCGCAAAAGGTTTGCAGAAAGTCTCTCTCTTCTTAAGGAAGGAACAGACGTCGGTGAGGGAATGGCTGAGCCTTCTAGGGACCCTTTCCTCGCTCGAACAGTTCTTCCCGCTAGGAAGACTTCATTTACATCCGCTTCAATTTTTCCTCAAGAGGTCTTGGAGTTGGAAAACCGGACATCTTTCAGACGCCTTTCCCATTCCAGTGGAGATAAGACCGCACTTGGAATGGTGGTTGCCCCCTCTGAAAGAGAACAAAGGGATCTCTCTAAAAATCCAGAACCCAGACCTAGTGTTGTACTCCGACGCGTCGGAGAAAGGTTGGGGAGCAACATTAGGCTCGAAGGAGGTGTCAGGCACCTGGGAAACAGCGCAGGTGTCTTGGCACATAAACTGCAAAGAGCTCTTCGCCGTACACCTGGCTTTGAAGAGTCTAGAACCTCTTGTTTCGAACAAAGTAGTGCAAGTAAATGTGGACAACACCACAGCACTTGCCTACATTCGAAAACAAGGAGGGACTCACTCCTCATTCCTTTATGAACTTACGAAAGATCTTTTACTTTGGACGTCTCAGAGGAACATCTCCCTTCTTACAAGGTTCGTTCAGGGAGTAAAAAATGTGAGGGCGGACAGGCTCAGCAGGAGGAAACCAGGTCCTTCACACAGAGTGACCCTACACGAAGTAGGTGTGTCAAGATCTCTGGTCTCTGTGGGGGACCTCCTCATGTGGATCTCTTTGTTCACGTTCATCTCCAAAGGCTGGCAGTCTTTTGCTCGGTCGTGGAAGACCCGCGAGCTCTTATGGTAGACGCCTTCCTGCTGGACTGGTCTCACGTAGACGTCTACGCTTTTCCTCCATTCAAAATCCTGGGACTAGTGCTGAAAAAGTTTGTGGCTTCAAAGGAGACGAGGATGACATTGATAGCCCCCTTTTGGGCCGGCTCAAGACTGGTTCACGGAGTGGTGGAGTGGATCGTAGACTTTTCCCAGATCCTACCAAGAAGGATGGATCTTCTCAAACAGCCACACTTCAAGAGGTATCATCAAAACCTCCCCGCTCTCGCTCTGGGGGGGGGGGGGGGGGGGGGGGGGGGGGGGGGGGGGGGGGGGGGGGGGGGGGGACTTGACTTTCGATTATCGGAAAGACTCGTCAGAGCGAGAGGGTTTTCTCTGCGAAGTTGCAAGCGCGAATCGCGAGAGCCCGCAGAACCTCCACTAGACAAGTATATCAGTCCAAGTGGGAGGTTTTTAGAAGGTGGTGTAGAACTAAGAAGTTGTCCTCCTCCACTACCTCTGTAGCGGAAATTGCGGATTTCCTTCTATTCCTGAGAGAGGAATCTCATCTAGCTGTATCCACAATAAAGGGATACAGAAGTATGCTCTCGGCAGTCTTCAGGAATAGAGGATTAGATCTGGCAGATAACAAGGATCTCCACGATCTCATAAGGTCCTTTGAGACTTCAAAGTCTAAGGAACCGGTCCCTCCTAACTGGAACCAATAGACGTGGTTCTCAAGTTCCTTTCATCCGAAAGGTTCGAACCTCCTCATCTGGCATCGTTTAGAGACATCACCAGAAAATGCCTATTCCTATTTATTTTTTAGCTACGGCAAAGAGAATTAGTGAATTACTGCTCTGCAGGATAAAGTAGGATTCAAGGGAGACTCAGCTATTTGCTCGTTTAAGACCCTGTTTTTAGCTAAAAACGAGAATCCCATGAATCCCTACGAGTCTCGTAGGCAGAGAAGCAGAGAGGTCTCTATGCCCTGTAAGAGCTCTGAAATTCTACCTTCAGAGAAACCATCAGATGGGAGGCTCTAGGCAAGGTCTATGGTGCGCGGTAAAAGACCCCACAAGACTGATGTCCAAGAATGCTCTGGCATTCTTTGTGAGAAACGTCATTACAGACGCGCATAAGATCTGTCCTGACGAAGAGTTCCGACTGTTAAAAGTGAAAGCTCATGAAGTGAGAGCAGTAGCAACGTCTCTCTCGTTTCATAAGAATAAATGTCGCTTAAAAAATACATAGATACGACTTTTTGGAGATGCAACTCAGTATTTGCATCTCATTACTTAAAGACGTTCGTAAGTGACCTATGAGAAATGTTTTCTCTGGGTCCTTTCATATAGGCGATACAGATCCTGGGTACGGGAGCCGACACCAATCCTTAAGTATATACTTTCCTTCTTTTTAGATATGGTCTGGAGTCTCTTCTAACAAAAAGGACTTGGTTTAGCACGGGTGGCCGTCTCTTTGTTGTTCAGTAAAGAGACTCTTTCGTCATATCTAATTAGATGAGTATAAAATTTTTTTTTTTTTTTTTTAAATTATGTATGTGTGCGTAGTGTGTTTTTTGAGTTATGGTTGTTGTTGAAGAGTTCGGGGATAACTCGGAACAATCTTTATTTCTAACATGTTGGTTAAGGATCAGGTGGTCGGGGTATTGGTTGTGCTCCTTCATAAGGTGTATTGTCATATAAGTGGATCAGCACCCATTGACAAAGTCCTTTCAGGGCTCTGCCGAGTAAGCGGATAAGACCCCATCGGCAGAACCCACAAGAACTCTTGGCCATAGATCATATATCTCGCTAAAGTTTCTTGAGGTGATGCAGACTACTGGGCAAACACCCACAAAGTCTACCACCTATCAGGTAGGAACCAAGGTTTTATTTATACCTACAACATATGTTGTTTACCTGTCTATTCCATAAGTAGCTGTCTCTTACCCTCCACCAAAGGGTGCCAATCAGCTATGTATATATCTGACAGGTAAGTTGATTGTATGAAAATGATATTGTTATGTTACAATAAAGTTTCATACATACTTACCTGGCAGATATATACAATTAAAGGCCCACCCAGCCTCCCCGCAGGAGACAGGTGGAAGAGAGAAAATATGATAGAAAACGGGAATGGTTCCTAGTCCTGCCGCCCAGGGCAGGCCGGTAGATCACCTGACCTACCTGTAGCGAGTGGCGCGAAATTTGAATTTCTGTCGGGGACGACGGAGTCTTAGCTATGTATATATCTGCCAGGTAAGTATGTATGAAACTTTATTGTAACATAACAATATCATTTCTGGTTAGATTACAACAAAAATTTTGAGGTTATGATGATTTTCGACACTTTTTATGTCGTATTTTTCTAATTTTTTTAGTGACGCCTCATATGCGGAACTAGTTTCCGAGCGAATGAATACTAGCTTGGATGCGCAAAGTTTATAACAGTTCAAAATTGCAAATAATGAAAAAATCATTGCTTGTTTCCAGTAATAATAACAAAACTAAGTTTCTGGTTAGATTACAACACAAATTCCAAGTATCCAAAGAGAGACATTTTCCAGTAATTTGAGAGAGAGAGAGAGAGAGAGAGGCGTCTTCCGACGCTCCGAGTTAACGACGCTTTTAAAAAACGCATACTATGATAAAAATCCTTTATAGTTTAGCACAGTATATTAACAAAAATAAGTTGTTCCGACACGTTATACAAACCATCGATCCTTTACACTAGGAAGATTACTTTAGTGGCAGCTGGAACGGTTGTAAGCTTCGAACAAGGGGTTAAGTAGTTAACTGCTTGTCCGCCAGTGCGTGCGCCGTGCGACTGGGAGGCGAGGAATCACTTTTGCTTTCGGCCGTGCTGGATGAGGACGTGTTCGTCGCGCTCTCTGCCCGCTGATCGTCGTTCGCTTTGGATTGTTTGTGTACCTTAATCTGGTTTGTTTGATAGTGTGAAAAAGTGATTTTAAGTACTGTATCTCTTTTTCATTTGTTTTTGCATTCATTGTGATGGATCAAAGTGATGAGAAATCTCCGCGCCCTACCACCTCACATAGAGTTTGTCCTGGAGTGATTTGTTCCGACACGAATACAAACCCTCGGTCCTTTAACAATAGGAAGGTAACTAGCGGCAGCTGGGACGGTCGTAAGCTTCGAACAAGGGGAGAACGGTAGTTAACTGCTTGTCCGACAGTGCGCGCACCGCACGCCTGCGTTTGTGAATCCACTTTTGCTTTCGCCCGCGGTGTTGAAGACGTGTTCGTCATCGCTCTCTGCCCGCTTCATCGTCGTATGCTTTGTTTATATTGTGTTTTCTACTATGGTTTGTTTGAGTTGAAAATGAAACTGTAAGTACTCTGTTTTCATTTTCATTATTTAATTATGGGTCAAGATGGAGCTATCACCGTAGATGCGGCGGTTTCCGCTCTTTTCATGAATTGATACCCTTGAACTGTGTTCTCGGTGGCGAGGGCGGGAGCGCGCTCGCGCCGAGTCATGTATTTTGGGTAAGTGTGTAATTGAAAAATGTAAGTACTTCTTTCATTATATTTTTGCCCTGTGCGTTCGTTGCCAAGAGCGTGAATGCGCTCGGCACGAGCCTCTTATTTTGTATGAATAGAATGCAATGAAAGTGGAATCGCAATTGCAGTATTCTTTTCATTTTCATTTATTATTTAATTGCATCAATTTTCATTTAGGATCAATTTCCACTCTTACCCGGGAATTGATCCTTCCCCTTTTATTTTGTGTGAAAGTGAAATCGCAATGCGTATTCTTTTTCATTTTCTTTATATTTTCATGATAGCATTCTATTATTATGGTCAAGTTTCCGGGGGGCTCTTACCCGGGAAATTGATCCTTCCCCCCTTTTAATTTGGGTGAAAGGTGGAATCGCAAGTACAGTATTCCTTTTCATTTTCATTTATTATGATTTCATCATATTATTATGGATCAAGGTTCCGCTCTTACCCGTGAATTGATCCTTTCCCTTTTATGTTGTATGAAGTGAATCGCAAGTGCAGTATTCTGTTTTATTTTCATATTATTTTTCACTGCTGTGCGGGGGTAAGGGAAGCGAAGGTCTGCCAGGAAGTCGTCGAAAAGCTCTCCCGCGACTCCCTTGGTATCCGATTCTTTGTGTTCTTCGTGCCCTCCGCTACGCTCCCTCGTCGTCTCCTTCTCCTTCGGGGGGTGGGTTCCCGGGTCCTTCTCCTCGCTGATCTGTTGAGCGTGGAGGAGGGCGCTCGGTGCCCCGTTGTATTTTTGTATTTGGGGTCTTCCTTGCGTTTCGGGTGGGGCGTGTCTCCCCCCCGTGCGTGAGGGAACCCCTCTTACCAATCTGTCTGTGCTACCGCAGGTGCTACATCCGTGGGAGACGACCTTGGACAGGTGTGGGCCACTGGGGCTGCAGGGCGTGCCTAGCATCCACGGGCTGCTGCAGCGTCTAGCGAGGTCTGGGGCGGTGACCCATAGAGCGGTCTCCACTTCCATGAGCTCCACGGCCGCTTATGCTGCTCCCCCTGCCTGGTCTACACTCCCCATGCTGTGTCGGTGACGCCGTCTGCCGCTGTACTAGGGCGGCTTGCCGCCGTACCGAGGGGGGTTATGCCGCCGCCGCCTGGGTTCTTCGTGTTGCCTGCCCCAGACCTCCGCTGTTCCAAGAGCTCGCCCCTGGACCGGCCACCAGTACCCAGGTTCCCGCTGGGTGCCGATACTACCGAAATGATGATGGCTGCACCGGCCGTACCTGCCGTACCTGCCGCTGATCTGGTTCCTGCTGCTGGCCTGGCTGCCTTTGCTGTGTCTGCTGCTGCTGATGTTCCTGCTGCTCCTGAGATGGTTGCTGTACCTGTCGCTCCTGCCGCTCCTGCTGTTCCTGCCCCTGTCCATGCTGGTCCTGCCCACGGTGTGTCTTCCCCAGTCCCAGGTGCAGTCGGGCCGTGTTGCTTCGGCAATAGCCCCGACTCCAGCCTAGATGGAGGACCTGACGACTGTCCTTGCGTGAGGTGACGAAGGAGAAGTAGAGGAGGAAGGTGTCGTCTTCTTCGTCGTCTGCTGCCACCTCTTCCCCTTCGACTTCTAAGGCCAGCAAGCCGAAGAAGAAGAAGGTTGCCTCCCCCCCCCCTAAGAAGTCTCCTTCGGGAACTTCTTAGGGCCTGTCTCACCTCGGTGGGACGGGGGGGTCCTTCTGCTGGTCCTCCTGCTCCTTCGGAAGCGGGGCCCGCCTCCCCTTCCGCAAGGAAGAGGAAAACGGGGACCAGAGGAGCACCGGTTTCGACCGGTTCTTCTTCGCCTGGTGTTAGCGGCACTGCCGCTAAACCAGGATCCGGCTCGGCCTCTCATTCGTGAGAGATCCCGAGTGTACGCTCTCCCTCGGGAGACCGTGCAGCCAAGGTTTTGGCGCCAGAGTTCGCTCGGCACCAGGACCGCGGCACGGAGCAGAAGGCTGGTGAGAGCCGGTCAGGTGACTCTCGCCAGGCCAGCGGCCGCTCTCGTAGCAGCCTGCCGGTACCCAGGGTGGACGTGACGGTCTCCGACCGGCCACGAGTTCAGGCTGTGATGAGATTTCCCCGGCCGTTGGCACCAGCTTCGGCTGGTGCCATCGGCTCGATGAGCCGCGACTGGTTCCCCCCTAAGAAGGCTCCTTCGGGAACTTCTAAGGGCCCGTCCCACCCCGGTGGGACGCGGGGGGGTCCTTCTGCTGGTCCTCCTGCTCCTTCGGGAGCAGGGCCCGCCTCCCCTTCCGCAAGGAAGAGGAAGGCGGGGACCAGAGGAGTACCGGTTTCGACCGGTTCTTCCTCGCCTGGTATTAGCGGCGCTGCCGCTAAAGCCAGGATCCGGCTTGGCCTCTCGTTCGTGAGAGATCCCGAGTGTACGCTCTCCCGCGGAAACCGTGCAGCCAAAGTGCTGGCACCAGAGTTCGCTCGGCGCCAGAACTGCGGCACGGAGCAGAAGGCTGGTGACTCTCGCCAGGCTAGCGGCCGCTATCGCAGCGACCAGCTGGTAACCCGGGTAGACAAGACGGTCCCTGACAGGCCACAGGCTGAGGCTGGGAAGGGGCTTCCCCGATTGGTGGACGCTTTCCAGGCTGCCAAGGATCGTGCGCGGGCACGAATCCTTAGAGAATGTTTTTCATCCTCCGAGGCGTCCTCCCCTCACCGGGGTTGGAGCACTCGGAGAGCCTCTCGCGAGGACAGCGGCAAGGGCGCAAGATGTCGCACAGGCGGCCGTCGTCCTTGTCGCCCTCTTAAGAGAGGTTATAGAGAAGAGGACGCTTTATGTCCTCCCTCTCAACCTTCTTTTCAATCGTCACCTGAATATTTTGAAGCCTTCCCACCACAGAAAAGGACCAGGACTTCATCGGAGGAGGACGCTTTTGAGCGCCCAAGTCGCTCTAAATTTGTCCCCTCGCCCGTCTTCCTCTCACAGGATTAGTCCTCCTCCTGATCAGGAATCTTCTCTGTCAAGGGAGATACTTATGAATATGCAAAAACAGTTGGCGTCCTATTTTGCAAAGAGAGAGGCAGAACCCTGTCGTCGGAGGAAGGACTGGTGGCTGCCTGTCAAGAGAACCAGGCAGTCCCCTGCTCCTTCTCCTCGTTCATTGGCCTCTTCGTCACCTTCTAGCAGCCGACTCATTCGAGAACGTGAAAGCGTTCCTTTTGAGAGAGCGTCTAGGAGAGACGGACATGACAAAGACGTAAGTTGTCGCACAGGCGGCCGTCGTCTTTATCAAGAGGTCGTGAACGTCCAGAAGTCTCCGACTGACGATCATCGATCGAAGTTTGCCACTCGTGCACGTCAAGATCAGAGCGAGGCTCGCCAAGATCAAGACCCTCGTAAGGACGTCTCTGAATACACACGACGTTTTATGCACGTTAGACGTCCTGTACATCTAGACGTTAATGAAGATAATGTTAATGACGCTTGACGTCCTGCTTTTCGTGACGTTAATCAGGACGCTTTTGAGGAAGCTTCCAACGACATTCGACATCCTGCTCATCAAAGCGCTCGCCAGGACGCTCGTGAAGACGCTTCAAAGGACGCTCGGCGTCCTACGCATCGGGACGCTCGGAAGGACGCCTTGGAAGACTATATAAGTCCGAAGCGTCATGAAGCTAAGAATGATGGACGCCCTACGCATAAAGATGATACTCTTCAGGATGTTCCGCAGAATGTTACCTTCCAGGAACTTAAAGTGTCGAAGTTAGCGGTGAAACAGAAACGAATTTCTACTTCTAACCCTACTTCAGACAGAGGCACCCTCTTGCAAACAGGGCCTCAGGGATTAATTACACCACGGTCTTTGAAGGACGCTTCTGCTACTGCTAGAGAAGAATGAGAATCGTCTAGTGATTCGCGTCCTGCGGACGATGAAGAGCCGACAACGTCATCCACCTTGGATTATAAGACGTTGACTCACCTTCTAAAAAACTTGTTCCCAGATAAGTTTCAGGCACCGGTTCCTTGCTCTCCGCCTTCACAGTTGGCCTCATCGAAGACCAGGAAAGCACCTGGCTTCGTTAAAATGGCCACTTCGCTCTCTGTGAAGAGAGCATTTAAAAGAATCCAAGATTGGATGGACTCCAGGAAGGCAAAAGGCAACACTTCCTTTGCTCTTCCTCCATCGAGACTAAGCGGGAGAGCAGGAATCTGGTACGAAACAGGAGAGGAAGCGGGATTGAAAGCTCCGTCTTCCTCCCAAGGCGACTTCGCTAACTTGGTTGACGCTCCGAGGAGGTCGTACCTTTTATCGGCAAAAGTTTCCTGGACCATGTCGGAAATTGATCACCATCTGAAAGGGATCTTCAGGACTTTGGAAGTATTTAACTTACAATCCAGAAGCCCAGACTCGATTTCATTGGAAGAGTTATCCCGCGTGTTAGCATGTATGGATAGGGCAGTAAGGGATGGCTCTGATGAACTAGCATCCCATTTCGCTACTGGACTCCTAAAGAAAAGAGCTCTAGACTGCAGTTTTGCAGCGAAATCAGTGTCTCCTGCGCAGAGGGCAGAATTGTTGTTCGCCCCTTTTTCGACACATCTTTTCCCTCAGTCCATGATAAAAGATCTGTCAGTTAACCTGCAGGAAAAGGCGACGCGGGACCTCTTGACCCAGTCTTCCAGACATCCTACAGCCCAGGCTTCTAACCGCAGCCACACAAGCCCCCAAGAAGAAGTTTAAGCCCTTTCGTGGAGCACCTTCCTCGAGAGCTTTTCCTCGAGGAAGGGGGTTCTCTAGAGGCAAGGTCTCCTCTAAAACCAGAGGAAAAAATTGACATTTCTGCCCTTCAGGCACCTGTCGGAGCGAGACTCGCATTTTTTGCTCATGCGTGGAGAATAAGAGGGTCGGACACCTGGTCCCTCGATATAATCGAGAGAGGATACAAGATCCCTTTCCTCTAGACACCTCCATTGAGCACGAAGCCCATAGACCTGTCGCCCTCATACCAGCCGGAGAAGCAACAAACATTGCTCGACCTTTTAGATCAGATGTTAGAGAAGAGAGCCGTAGAAGAAGTGCTAACGTTTGATTCCCCAGGCATCTACAACAGGTTGTTCCTGGTTCCGAAGCAGTCTGGGGGATGGAGACCTGTCTTAGACGTCAGCAGGCTGAACCTTTTCGTGAGAAAAGAAAAGTTCAGGATAGAAACGTCCCAGTCTGTACTAGGGGCTTTAAGACCAGGAGACTGGATGGTGTCATTGGATTTCCAAGACGCATACTTCCACGTCCCGATTCATCCTCAATCAAGAAAGTTCCTGAGATTCGTCTTGAAGGGGCAGGTCTTCCAGTTCAAGGCTCTATGCTTTGGACTAAGTACGGCGCCGATGGTATTCACTCTTCTCATGCGAAATGTGGCGAAATGGCTTCACCTATCAAAAATAAGGGTCTCGCTTTACCTGGACGACTGGCTAATCAGATCGTCTTCGGAGTCAAGGTGTCTGGAGGACCTTCACACGACGTTACAGCTGACGAAGGCCCTAGGCCAACTAGTCAATTACGAACAGTCCCATCTGATCCCCACGCAGTCCATCGTATATCTGGGGATTCAGATGGATTCAGTGGCTTTTCAAGCTTTTCCATCCTGGGAACGTCAGCAGAAATGCTTAGAAAAAGTGTCAGCTTTCTAAGGGAAGGAGACATGCTCAGCGAAGGAATGGATGAGTCTGCTGGGAACCATTTCCTCGCTGGAGAAGTTTGTTTCCCTGGGGAGGCTGCACCTCAGGCCACTCCAGTTTTTTCTAGCAGAAGACTGGAAAGACAAGCAAGATCTAGACACGACTTTGATAATTTCCCAATCGGTCAAGGATCATCTGAAGTGATGGCAAGATCCAGTCAAACTGTCAGAAGGACTGTCCCTCAGCCTTATGAGCCCCAACCTAGTGTTGTTCTCAGACGCATCCATGGCGGGCTGGGGAGCAACACTGGGCAAGGAGGAAGTGTCAGGCCTCTAGAGAGGGGAACAGAGGTCCTGGCACATAAACCTAAAGGAGTTGGAAGCTATTCAGTTAGCTCTCCAATTCTTCGAGGAACGAGTGTTGGGACGAGTTGTCCAGATCAACTCGGACAATACCACAGCTCTCGCATACATCAAAAAACAGGGGGGACACACTCTCGGTCCCTGTTCGAGATAGCAAGAGAAATCCTCCTATGGGCGAAAGCTCGGAACATAGTAATCCTGACGAGGTTCGTTTCGGGAGTGCAACATCAACTGCTTGCCACAGAATGGACTCTTCACCTAGAGGTCTGCCAAGAGTTGTGGAAACTATGGGGACGCCCGCTAGTGGACCTCTTCGCAACCTCTAAAACGAAGAGGCTTCTTATTTATTGCTCGCCGGTTCTCGACCCGGGAGCAATAGCAATAGATGCCATCCTATGGGACTGGACGGGGATGGACGTCTACGCCTTTCCCCCGTTCAAACTGTTAGGAGAGGTAATCAGGAAGTTTGCGGTGTCTCCGGGAGCGAGAATGACTAATCGCCCCGTTTTGGCCTTCAAGCGACTGGTTCACGGAGGTCATGTCTCTCCTAGTAGACTTCCCAAGGACCCTTCCAGAGAGAGCCGATCTTCTCAGACAGCCCCACTTCGAGAGGTACCACGGAAACCTCTCCGCTCTGAGTCTGACTGCGTTCAGACTATCCAAAAGTTGGCCAGAGCGAGAGGTTTTTCAAGACCGGTGGCAAAAGCTATTGCCAACGCTAGAAGAGCTTCCTCTCGAGCAGTTTATCAATCTAAGTGGGCTGTCTTCAGGAAGTGGTGCAGGAATAAAGGTTTTCATACAATCAACTTACCTGTCAGATATATACATAGCTAAGACTCCGTCGTCCCCGAAAGAAATTCAAATTTCGCGCCACTCGCTACAGGTGGGTCAGGTGATCTACCGGCCTGCCCTGGGTGGCAGGACTAGGAACCATTCCCGTTTTCTATCATATTTTCTCTGTCGCCGGTGGTATCAACATTGTTGTTACTACCTCCTGACTTAGATTCTTATTTCAACCTTTTGATCATCGTTTCTTGGCTTTTTGGTGACGTATCTGGATTGTGGTTTTTGGCATTCGCTACTGTGGACTGAATTTGGACTTGCTTTTTGATTTTTCTCAGTATGTCTGACTCAAATGTGAGTGTGAGAATGGTGGTGAATGTAGGCTGCAAGGTGAGGATACCGAAGGCTTCGGTTGATCCTCACACTGTATGTCGTAAATGTAGGGGTTTGAATGTTCTTCTTCTAATACCTGTCATGAAGGTGAGGGGTTGAAATGCAGAAGAATGGAAGACTCTAACTTCTTATGAGGAATTTAGAGAGGGATAGAGTTAGACGTTTGAAGAGTGGTGAGTACAAGGCCTATTGAGCCTTTTATTGACCCTATCTCTAACCTTAATGATTTTGATTCTCCATTTTGTGTCGAATCATTCAGCAAGCTTTACTTTCAGAATCGGCCTCTGAAATCGCCGAGTCTGAAGGCTTACTATCTCTAAGGAATGAAGTCCAAAATGCGGTCTTACAAGGTAAGGATAGTGAGAGGGAAGTGTTTAGTGAAGTGAGTGCTCCCAGTGTTGTGGAGGGGGCGTTTGATCGTCTCTGCGACGCTCCCAGGCCTAGACCGCTTCCAAGCTCCCATGCCCAGAGGAGAAGGAAAGTCGAAAGCCTTAAGGAGGTCGTGGGGAATCCCCAACGGTCAGACGTCCCTTCAGCAGGCTCTGTTTCGATTCAGGCTGCTCCGGACCGCTTTAGAAAAAGCGTCCTGCGAGAGTGTTTCTCTTCCTCTCCCTCTCCTTCACCTAAACGAGGGTGGAAGGATTCGGACCTTTCCAGGCCCCTGAAAAGGCATTATAGAAAACCTGATTTGAATTCAAGCCCAGAGCGCTTCTCAGATGAAGCTCCCTCTTCTATCAAAAAGGCGAAGGTTGCATCAACGTCTCCCTACATGGACGTAGCGGATCGCTCGCCTTCGAATTCTTCTCCTCCCATTGAAGAAGACGTAGAAGCTTCAAGAAAAATTCTTCTTGCTGTACAAGAACAGCTAGCCTCATTGGTGGGAGTTTTGGCCAGGGATCCTCCTCATAAGAAGGACGTTTCTCTTCCGATCAAGAAGTCTCGTCCTCTCTCCCCTGCCAAACGCGAGGCATCTTTCAGACATGAAGCTTCGCCTTCTAAACAAGTAGAAGAAGATTTTCTGTCTAGATTGAGAGCGAGAGAGGCATATACCAGACGCGAAGCGCAAGACAAGACGCCAGCTAAACGTGAAGCGTCTTCTAGGCGCGAGGCGTCATACAGAGGCGTGGAATCAGCCAGACGCGAGACTCCAGCCAGGACTCATTCCGGACGTGAAGCGTCATCTAAGCGCGAGGCGCCAGCCAGGACGCCAGTTGAGTGCGAGACGTCTTCCAGACGTGAGGAGCAGCCAAGCGCGAGGCGTCAGCCAGGACGCTCGGCGGACGAGAGGCGTCATCCTTATATGAGGAGCCGCCTAAGTGTGTGGCGCCAGCCAAGCGGGAAGCTTCTCATAAAGCTCAAACTTTTGTGAAGAGGAGAGATTATCACTCCCTTAGTCCCTCTCCTATCAGGAGTTTGTCTCCCTCAGAGGAAAGACGTCCTGATTTTTCGACGGAGCCTCCTCTAGACCCCGAGTTAGAGGAGAACTCAGAAGACGAGAATCGTGGAAGGAAAGGACTGTCAAGCTACAAAGTCTTGACAGCCCTGCTTCTTGAAGAATATGGAGACGCTTTAACCCCTGCCGCTCCTCCTCCTCCGCGCCTCTGTTTTCAAGCGCAAAGGCTAAGAAGTCTTCGTCTTTTTCTTAGAATGAAACCACCAATTTCTATGAAGAGGGCTCTTTCAGTCTTTGAATTCGTGGATGGATTCTAGAAGAGCTGGTCAGGATGGTCTTCTGCATCCCCCCAGCGAGACTCGCTGGAAAACGGGGCATTTGGTATCAGACGGGAGAGAATATGGGCCTTTCTCTTCCGTCTTCGGCTGAAGCGGACTTTTTGACGTTAGTCGATGCGTCGAGAAGACAAGGATTGAACTCTGCCCGTGTGACTTGGGGAATTTCAGAACTGGATCATCTCCTCAAGGGGCTCTTCCATGTATTGGAAGTCTTCAACTTCTTAGATTGGTCCCTTGGGGTGATGTCCAAGAAGGCCCATGATTCAGAAGGACTCAAACCAGAAGTTCTCCTTTGTATACTGTCGTGTATCGACAAGGCGGTACAAGATGGCTCTTTAGAAATCTCCTCTTTATTTGGAGCGGGACTTCTTAAGAAGAGGACAGTCTTCAGTGCTTTTTTGACCAAAGCGGTCTCCCACTCTCAAAGAGCAGCACTGTTGTACTCTCCCTTATCGGATTTTTTGTTTCCTTCTCAGTTAGTGAAAGACATTTCCCGATCATTAACTGAGAAGGCGACTCAAGAACCTTCTTACCCAGTCATCAAGGAAGAAGAGACCTGCGGACTGCGGTGGTAAAAGAAAGGACCGAGTAGCTCGGTTCAGCTCTTTCGAGGAGGCCCTACCTCCAGAGCACCCTCAAGAAGGAAGGCTCCTGAGAAGAGAGGTAGGTCTGCCTTCCATCCCTTTAAAAAGGGTAAATGATGCTTCTCTCCTCCAAACACCAGTAGGTGCCAGGCTCTTGGAATTTGCGGAAGCCTGGGCATGTATAGGCACGGACGCCTCATCTTTGTCCATGATAAGGAAAGGATACCTGATACCTTTCCACGACAGTCCTCCCCTAACGTCAACTCCGTGGGAACTGTCAGCCAAATACAGGGATCCTGTACTGAGGGATACTCTTCGACTGATGGTGGATCAGATGTGGGACAAGAGAGCGATAGAACTAGTACTGGATCAAAACTCCCCGGGGTTTTACAATCGCCTTTTTCTGGTTGCAAAGGCCTCGGGGGGCTGGAGACCAGTACTGGACGTCAGCGCTCTGAACAAATTTGTTCAGAAGGAGAAGTTCTCCATGGAGACTTCAGCCTCAGTCCTTTCAGCTTTACGCCAAGGAGATCGGATGGTGTCTCTGGATCTTCAGGACGCCTATTTCCACATAACGATTCACCCTTCGTCGAAGAAGTACCTCCGTTTTATGGCGGAGGGAAGGATCTTTCAGTTCAGGGCCTTGTGTTTCGGCCTGTCCACAGCTCCTCAGGTCTTCACAAGCCTGATGAAGAATGTGGCAAGGTTTCTTCACCTAAAAGGGGTGAATATCTCTCTGTATCTGGACGACTGGCTCATCAGGGCCAGATCAGAGAGACAGTGTTTGGAGGACCTTATTCTGACCATGAACTTGATCAAGTCGTTGGGATTACTCGTGAACCTCGAGAAGTCGCAGCTGACCCCCAGACAGAACTTAGTCTATCTGGGGATTCAGATGGATTCTCGGGGTTTTCGAGTATTTCCTTCGGCGAGGGAATGGTTAAGCCTTCTAGGAACCCTTTCCTCGCTCGAACAGTTTTTTCCTCTAGGAAAATTGCATTTACGTCCACTTCAATTCTTCCTCAAAAGGTCTTGAAGTTGGAAGACAGGAAATCTTTCAGACGCCTTTCCCATTCCAGTGGAGATGAAGCCGCACTTGGAATGGTGGTTGCCCCCTTTGAAGGGAAGAACAAGGGAATCTCCATGAAGGTTCAGAACCCAAACCATAGTGGTTTATACTCCTCAACGCGTCGGAGAAGGGGTTTGGGGAGCAACGTTAGGCTCGATAGAGGTGTCAGGCATCCTGGAAGCCAGCACAGGTGTCCTGGCCACATAAACTGCAAAGGAGCTCTTTGCCGTACATCTGGGTCTAAAGAGCCTAGAAACCTTTGGTATCCGAACCAACGTTGTGCAAGTGAATATAATCCAAACACCACAGCGTTGGCCTACATTCGGAAACAAGGAGGGACTCACTCCTTGGTTGCCTTTACCGAAACTGGCAAGAGAACCTACTGCATTTTATTGGACTTCCCCAGGAAGGCATATCTCCCTGCTTACGAGGATTTCATTCAGGGAGAAAGGAAGAACATAAGGGGCGGACAGGCTTCAGCAGGAAGAACCAGGTCCTTCCAAACACAGAGTGGGCCTACACTCGGAAGTGTGGTCAGAGTCTCTGGTCTCTTTGGGGGACTCTCATGTGGATCTCTTCGCCACATTCCTTTCCAAAAGACCTAACCCCCAGTTTTTATTTTTGTTCCGGTGGTAGAAGATCCCAGAGCTTCTTGGTTCGACGCCTTCCCTCCTCAGACTGGTTCTCACGTAGAACGTCTACGCCTTTCCACCGCTTCAAGATTCCATGGGGACTAGTTTTGAAGAAATTTGTGGCCTTGGGCAGAAGGAACACGGAATGGACCTGATAGCCTTTTTTTGGCCAGCCACAAGACTGGCGTTCACAGAGGTTAGTGGAGTGGATAGTAAGATTTTCCAGATGCCCTCCCAAGAAGGACGGATCTTCTCAAATCAAACCACACTTCCATAGGTATCCTTCAAAACCTCCCCGCTCTCGCTCCTGACTGACCCTTTTGACTATCGAAAGAACTTTGTCCCAGAGCCGAGAGGGTTTTCTCGCAAAGCTGCCCAAGTGCGATTGCGAGGGGAGCCCGCAGAGCTTCCTAAAACTAGACGAGTATATCAGTCTAAGTTGGGGAAGTATTTAGAAGGTGGTGCAAGTCTTAACGAAGTTGTCCTCCCTCCACTTACCTCTGTGACAGAAATAAATCGACTGAGTTCTTAATATTCTTAGGGGAAAGATTCGCGTCTATCTGTACCCACAATAATAAAGGGAATACCAGAAGTATGCCTTTCTGGCCAGTTTTCATGGAATAGAGGACTCGATCTTACAGAAAGAATTAAGGATTCCTCCACGATCGTCAAATAAGATCCTTTGAAACTTTCCAAGTCTTCGGGCCCAGCTTCCTCCTAGCTGGAACCTGATGTAGTTTTGAAAAAAATTCCTTTCTTTCATCCGAAAAGTTCGAACCTCCTCATCTATCGTCTTTTCGAGACCTTACTAGAAAATGTCTGGTTCCTATTCAGCTTTAGCCACAGGCAAAAGAGTTATCTGAACTGCATGGCTCTAGCGGATAAAGTAAGGATTTAAGGGGGACTCAGCCATTTGCTCGTTTCAAGCTTTATTTTCTAGCCAAAAACGAAGAATCCCTCGAATCCTTGGTGCCTTAGGACCTTCGAGGTTAAAGGTTTATCAGTCTCGTTAGGGAGAGAGGCAGAAAGATCTCGTTTATCCTGTAAGAGCTCTGAAATTCCTATCTCCAGAAGAAAACCCCACCAGATGGGGGCTCTACGCAAAGGTCTTTGGTGCTCGGTAAAAGAACCCCACAAGAACTGATGTCTAAGAACTGCTCTAGCGTTCCTTTGTGAGAAGGCGTCATTACAGATGCCGCATGAGATCTGTCCATGATGACCGCTCTTTCGACTTCTAAGAGTGAAAGCTCATGAAGTTGAGAGCAGTAGCGAAATATTCTCTCTCGTTTCATAAAAATATGTCGTTAAAGAAACATCTTGGAAGCGACATTTTTGGAGATGCAACTCAGTATTTGCCATCTCATTGAACTTGAGGTAGATGTTCGTGGTGACCTACGAGGAAAAAATTGTTTTTCCTTTATGGTCCTTTCGTGTCAGCGGATACGTATCCTGGGGTTGTTAGGAGCTAACCCAGAATCCTTAAAATTATAGTAGTTCTATTTAGAATATTTGTTTCTAGACCATTTCTGCTGACAAAGTGCACAGGACTGTCGCACTGGCGGCCAGTCCACTATTGTGTTCAGTAAGGAACTCTTGTGATAGTCTTATTAATGATGATCATTATTTTTTTTTTGAATTTTCTTTTTGAAAAATTATGGTGTGGCGTAATGTGTTTTCTTGAGTTATTGGTTGTTTGTGAAGGAGTTTTGGGGATAAACTCGGAACAATTTTTAATACTAACCACCGGTGGTTAGGATGCAGGTGGTCGGGAATTGGGTTGTGTGCTCCTTCATAAGGTTGTATTGGTCCATATAAGTGGCTCAGCCACCCATTTGACAAAGTCCTTTCAGGCTCTGCCTGAGTAAAGCGGATAAGGACCCCATCGGCAGGACCCACAAGAACTCTTGGCCAAATAGATCACATATTCTCGCTTAAAGTTTCTTGAGGGTGATGCAGACTCCGGGGCAGCAGCCAAGAAGTCTACCGCTCCCTATCAGGTAGGAACCAAGGTTTTATTTATACCTACATAAATATGTTGTTTATCTGTCCTATTGCCATAATTAGCTGTCTCTTACCCTCCACCAAAGGGGTTGCCAATCAGCTAATGTTATATATCTGACTAGGTAAGTTTTGATTGTATGAAAATGATAGTTGTTAGTGATACAATAAAGTTTCATAAATATTAGCCTTACCGGCAGATCTATACGATTAATTGGCCCACCCTGCCTCCCCGCCGTCCCGAGAAGGAAAATATAATCAGGTGGAAGGATAGAAAATATGATAGAAAACAGAAATGGTTCATACGTCCTGCCGCACCCAGGGCAGGCCGGGTAGATAACCTGACTTACCTGTAAGCGAGGGCGCGCGAAATTTGAAAGACATGCATGCATGAACATAAACCAATGCAGGCTGGATCCCCAATAACATAATAATAGAGATAAACAGGAATAGAGACGTGAAAATCAAAGGCGGAAGGTTCTAGGTATGGGAGGACCAAGAAGACGAACCTTGCCACGATGGCAGAACAATGCCCCGCCATGCTTCCGGCCGAGAATCAGCATTTATACCTAAAAAAACGGTAAATACTGACTCAAGGGGTAGGAAAAAACCTAAGTAGGAACCTTTCGGAATACTTTAACTTAGCTGATGGCCGATGGCTGAACGCTTGCATTGGTAAGCAAAATCCTCGAAAAAGGGCACGAAAGCCACAGAGAGATAAAAACTTTACGTCTGGGGGTTGGGTTCGTCTAACTTAAAGGATGGGCCACCAAGGAGGCGCGGCGGTCCCTAGTGTCGGGTTGGAGTAGTAGTAGTTGCTGCCCCGTTCTGTTTGGGTCGGCTCCCCACTCTTGGGGGGGTTTTGTTGTGGGAGATTTCTATTGGCAAGGAGGTCGTGGTTAGTGGTCCTCATCCGCCCTAGTCGTTCATACTGAACGCCCACTCTTGGAGGGTGCGGTGAGTCAGTTATACTGACCTTTTTCGCATTTATTTTGTTTGTTCTCTGGTATTTGTTAGATCAGTTTATCCTTGGAAATAATGGATTAAGGGATCTTTGCGCTGGGCGACACGGAACCCATTCGCCCAGGAAATAGTATTTTTCCTTATTTGTCAAAATCCTTTTTTTGTCGGGGACGACGAAGTCTTAGCCTATGTTTGGTTTTAGGGCTGTTGCTTGTATAATAAGGCTCCCTATAAGGTCAATGTTAGACCTTGGCGATAATCTTACCGCTAACGTCGGTTTGGTATTGCCACTTCCAATTATTCATGGGGAGTGTTCTTGGGGTTTGTAGTCCACATTATCGAAGTCGGTATTATCTTCTTTGGTTATGACGACGATGTGTTAAACTCATGATGATTCGGTGATGAGGGTGTGAGGTTCTTGTTAGAAAACCACGAAGTATAAAAAATATTATATTATTCTTCCTGAGTTTACATGGTGAAGATCAGGTATGATTGCTACAAGTCTTCTAATGACGATAGCTTGATCGCTTCTTGCCAATGGATGATGGGCTAATTCTATTCTGTTCTACATGATAAAGCCTTAGGTAAAGAGGTAACAGGTCTTCTAACCGACGATAGCTAAAACTCTATTCCGTTCTTAACTTTACCATCTCTGTTACAAGTCATAAAAGGAGGCAAGGACAGTAGCTCGAACATACGAAACATACAATCAGATGACATAGTTTACTAATCACGTAGGCCTCTTTGAGCTTATAGGTCAACGGTTGTTTGTCTCAAGCAGGAAGCTTGGATAAACAAGCTTATAAACAAACTTGAATTTGACTACAGGTGACTGGCATGTTATCGTTAGCCTACTTTGTTGCTATACGTCAATCTTTACCGTCTCTGGTCTGATCCATCATTCCTGCAAGCGAAATCTGGTTGACCTCTTTTAGTTTTTAGTCCTTTTTTATATATTATGGAATAACATTCCTATTTGTTTTATTATGTAAACACTTTACATAAAAGCTTGGTCAAGCTATCCAAAACCACCACCCGCTGAATATTACTCAAGCTTGACTTGCATTTGACTTATAGGAGTGTGATACAGACACTATGTTGGAATTATATATAGGATATACTAGAAATACTTATAAGCTAAAAAAAAACATTCATGGTTGTACAACAAAAACAGATTCAAGTAATAAGATATTATAACAATAATATGCAATAAATATTCGTAAATAATAGTGATCACTGTGATATATACTGATTACCAGTTTTTCACTTTCATCTCTTTCGATACAATATGCCTACAGAAAATAACTAATGTACTCTGATAATTGCATAGAATGAAAGATTAACATGATAAAAATCATAATTTTAACTGATAAAAAGTTCATATATGAATTTGATAAAACAATTTATTAATGTTTATGCTGATTGATTCGTTTGATTTTTTATGCTTTTAAAAAAAAAAAAAAAACTGTTATATATCTGATTCATTTACCATTATACTCAACCTCATATATAACTGGCAGTTTATTGGTAAGATAAAAGGTAACAGATTTGCTTATAGGCATACCTGGATTGATTTATACAAATGTATATGGATTCATATGATTATGATTAATATATGGTGCACTTTAAATTAGAGTTCCTATTGCGCACACCGCAAAGATATATTTCGATTCTGTTATTTTATGATCATTTATATATAGGATACATGATACTTTATATATAGGATACACTGCACCGAGGTTATACTACTACACATTTAACTAGCGTTCGAACAACTTTTCGTCCATTACACAGTTCCAGACAACCACCTATAGCCAATGAAAGGGCCAATTTCAAATGGTTAAAACAAGGGGAAAATTTGCCTGGGCGGGGGGTCCACGTCTATTTTGCGCTCATACTTGTTTCTCTGCATCCTAAGCCACACGAATATGTTCGCGATGAATAAAATCACCCCCACACGAGTCCTTCGCTAGCAAAGTAGAGTTGAATATCCTTCTGGTTGTAATTGTCGGAAGTATGTCCCTTTTGTAGTCTATTTCCGACAGCCGCCGGAGCATTCCGCATTAAAACGAGATTAACGACGGGATACGGGTGTCGGTCGAAGAAGTCCATGATGGTGCTTATTCCTTTCACATTGTAGGCGGTTGTTACTCGACTGCCGTCGTCCGTAGCGACGAATGATTTTTTGAAGTTGCGATGTGAAACTCTCGTACTGCAGGATACTGTAACCAGGTTCCATTATCAGCCTGCAAGTGAAATTATACTTGTCACGAGGGCAAAGTAAATTCGACGACATCCAATACAGGGGGGGAGAAAGCCATTTAGAACCAGAACTTAACCCACATGAATTCGCTGATATTTGGTGAATTCAAAAGAGTCAGCTGTACAAACTTTTTTTATCCATGGCATTAAACAATGAGTGAAACCTATCCAGTCTATGAGGATGTAAAAAAATATCCATGATTATAAAAAAATAACAGATATCAATACGAATCCCTAAGAAAATTCGATATTTACTGGTAGTAAGTTATTAGACAAAGAGGTGGAAAACGGAGCTATTTGTAAGATTGCCAGGCAACATAAGAGTCAAAGAGAATACATATTAATCATGATTCTGTATTTCTCTACACTAACTGAAATTAAGCTGTGATAAAATCCGATCCTGTGTGCCCCTAACAAAAGTTTCATATTCCATTTTCTCGCGCGCATCCTCTGAGGTTAATTTTAAACTTATTAATAGGCAGGCGATGCAACGAAAAGAATCACTATGTAACTAATTTCTATATAAACTTTGATTTTTTTAGTTTTTTCAAGAAATGTGACATTTTCCCATGAATGTGATTTACTTGAATTGTGATAGGCTAATGTTGCAAGTAAATTTTCATATACATGTCTTGATACTTCTAAATGTCCGTTTTACCAATGTCATAAGCTAAATTATTGACTAATTGTCCTATGAGGTTCAGAAAAAAATTAATCCATTTTGATGTTATAGAAAATTCTATTTGCTTATTTTGTTCATTAATTTTAAAATGATTGCAAAGTGCAAGTCCTTAACTAAAATTGCATTGTGCATACGGATAGACACTTACTTGTACCTAACGTCTGCCTTGCCCATGAGAAGTTTGGGCTAAGCATTCCTTTCTCCAGCAACCTGCTTTGCAAGCACGAGACGACACACACAGATGAAGCCTATGCAAGCAGATTATTGAGGTTTTTAAACAGAACAATGATGAATCGGCAATGATTGACGTCGTCACTTGGCAGGAGATTGCTCTCAGCCAGCTAAGAGTTACGTGACTTGCTGTAATTAAATAACGACTTTAGTATTTTTCAAATGATATTTTTTTTGTTTTTTAATTCTCCACCCACATGAGAAAGAAGTCTTGAAAAAAAAAAACAGTACCAAAATTGACAATATATTAGTTTCATGTTGGAAATCTGCACGATTGTAAATGGATGTAATTATGTTAAATTAAATATTCCTTATTCAAACTAATGAAAAAGGTTTCCATACAAATTCTATATATATTATTAGCCTGTATAAGATTCATATAGGATTATTCCATAGATAACATTTTCACTTGCTAGACTTCCTGACTTCAAAATCTATTTTATTTTATTTTTATTTTATTTTGTTATTTTATTATTTTTTTTTTTTTTGCATTGACTAGAATTTAAATCACGGGACAGACAATTATGTCAGTAGGTTTTGATATGTGTTTGAACTTTTAGCTTATTTGTCATTACTAAAGCGTTAAGTTAGAGTTCAAATCTTTACGCATATATATTTGGATATTTAATTAACCTATGGTTACGTTTTTGCTTATTGATTTTATCGTGATTCCTTTTTTGTTATAATTTGTAACCCTTCCGACTTCTTACGGAGTGTATTATATTGACTCCACTTGTATCCATATTTATTTTATTTTTTTATATTTATTATTTATATATTTTTGTATATATATTTGATAAATTAATGGTTGGCTTGAATATGTGGAAAAGTCTAGCGCGTACCGTATAGTTCTACGCGCGTACGGGCTACTTGCGGTATCATTTCTACAGATACAAGATATGAATGATGAAGGTATTTAAAAACACCGCGAGAACCGCTATAATCCAGTTCGGATCCAATATCACGAATGTAACTTGTAACAAGACATTGACACTTTTTATTTATACCGTTATTTCTGCCAAACCGATTGACTTCTGGGTAGAAAAATCTATGTATTGGTTTTTCTTAATGGAAAGGAGTTCACACACGAGTTAAGGAGATTATTATTGATTTACACCACCCGAGTCGATTATCATGTGTTGAATTCCATGTTTACTGATTTAGCACTCATAAATATTCCTAGCGCACTCAATTGCCGTGTTTGTTTAGTGCTATTAAATTCTATATGACGTGTCAAGAAACTATTACACTAAGAAGTGTTATTTCTCTGTCAGACTCGTAACTCTGTTAATGATTCTACGTGTATTCTTTCATTGATTGATTTGGCACGGGATAGGCCCTTAAACTGACAGGTGTCTTAGTGTGTCCCTTGTTTTCATGACACGTGTTACAATCAGTTAAGTGCTTTTTATATCTGTAAGCATTGTAGGCCAGTAAAATAGTGATTTGGCTTTCTCTGACATAATAGGGAACCCTGGATGACGATTGATATGAAAGAGATTATTACTACTACCTGGTCGTTAGTCATCTGCTGTGTTCTTCGGGTTTTCCTCGTCACGGACCTACATATAATATTACATTTGATTACATTATTCTGATACACATACTTTAAATACAGTAGTACCTCGAGATACGAAAGGCTCAACTTACGAAAAATCCAAGTTACGAAAGCCAATACAAAAAATTTTACTGCTCTACATACGAAAAGTTTTCAAGATACGAAAGGTTGTTGCTATAAAGTCCCGAGATTTGCCCGGACCACTGAGAACAATTTTAAAACTCTCGCGCCGCCAACTGAGTAAACTCGCCACCATCCTCCCGCTCTCCCATTGGTTCCTGATGTTAGTCACCCCATAAGGTCCTGCTCTCCATTGGTCAGGCATCTACCCCTTGTGCTTTAGTATTCTATTGGTTAAAAGGTTGCTGTAAATTGAAAAAACTTAGTATTCATGCAATACATTTAATAAAAAAAAAAAGAACATTAGATAAAGATAGAATAAAGAATAGAAATGAATGGTTATTATACTGTTTGGTAGTTTCAGTACTTGAAGAGAGATAATGAAAATTTATGGCTTACTGTGTAAAAGTGATTGCTTGGCGATCGTTCGATACTCGTAAGTGCTGGATGTAAACAGACGTTTGGAAGCTTTTTTTTTTGTTTGTTATTATAGTTAATGGTTACTTAATAATTTATTTGAAATGAGTACATGCAATACATTTAATAAAAAAAATTTGAATTAGATATCATAAAATATAAAATAAATCAGACTGCCAACAAATATGCATTTTTTAGAATTCTTCTTCTGTTTTATTATTACGTTACGTATACGTATTGCGTATGTTTCATTATAGCTGTCAGTAACTCGGTATCTCCGTTAGGTAAAGATAGAATAAAGAATAGAAATGAATGGTTATTATACTGTTTGGTGGTTTCATTAGTTGAAGAGAGATACTAATGACAATTTATGGCTTACTGTGTGCTAGGAAAAATGATTGCTTGGCGCTCGTTCGATACTCGTAAGACGGGTAAGAGCTGAGAATGTAAACAATCGATTGGAAGGTTTGTTTTTTGTTTGTTTGTGTATTATAGTAAATTTGATTTTAATCAATAATTTGTAATTTGAAATGTGACATACTGATTATTTATACATTTTTATTGGCATTATTCTAGTAGCTTTTAAGCTCTTAGGTTTAGGATTGTCCAGAATCATAGACTAGGCTACAGTAGCAACCGTAACATAGGCTAGGCTTATTGCTAAGGGACTATGGTAAAGTCCTAATATATGCAGTAAAAATGGGGTTGAACATTACATGCAGTTGAATATTACTCAAGTATGTACAGTATTTTGCCTTTTTGGAGTCATATTTCTTCCGTCGTAACCCTAGAACATGTGTTTTAGGCCTGGAAATATAATTTACTGGGGGGGTGTTTTGGAGGGCTTGGAACGGATTAGCCATTTTACATGTAAAATGTGTTCCAAGATACGAAAAACTCTTGATATGAAGGCCGTCTTGGAACGGATTAATTTCGTATCTCGAGGTACCACTGTATACTTTTGCTTTAGGGTTTCTGCTCGAAGTGTTTATTGTTTTTGCTGAGCCGTTGACCCTGTTTCCGTTCGAAGTGTTTATTGTTTTTGCTTATTGCTGTTGACACTTGCTTTGTTCAGTTTGTAACAGTTCTGCGCTCCGACCCAGATATTTAATGCTCGCGATCTCTTGGGTTAAGGAATTTTCTTGTTAGATGCGGTTTTGTTTTAACAATAGGCACGGATGTTTCTATATCTTTTAGTCCAATTAATGGTTCTTTGCTGTTATGGTGTGGGATTGCAGGATAGTGCGTCAGCTATGATAGTTTGCTTTCCCAGGTAGATATATCTTGGCTCCAAAGACCTGAATGATCATTTGTCACAGAGTTCCTTTTGGACTGTGATTAAAGCCTTTGAAAAACATGCTCAGTGAGGACTTTAACAGGATAGCCGTAGATTATGAACTTGAAATGTACTAGTGAGTTAACGATACCTAGCCCTTCCTTGCCATTATTACTGCATATTTACTTTCAGAGGGCTTTAGTTTATGTGAATAAAAAGCTATAGGGAAGAACTGTATCATATTACTGAAGTAATACCCCTTCTTACCCTTGGTCTGAGGCGTCTATTGCAATAAAAAAAAAAAATCCTTATTTAAATCAGGGATTTTTTTAAGTTAGGTGAGCTGCATTATTCCGCTTTTAAGATATCGAACGCCTGTTGATGCTTTTTAGACCATAATAAATCTACGCTCTTCTTCGTAAGATCTGTTAAAAGGAGCTGTCATGTTTGAAGAGTTACATATTTACATACGATTGTAATACCCACACTCAGCGCAAAAGTGCTGTATCCCTTTTACGTTAATAGGTACCGGAAGTTATGAAAAGCCGACACCTTGCCATGGACTACTTTAAGACCTTGACTAGACACATAAAACCTAGATAAACATGTTCGGTTTTTAAAAACTCACATTTAGATATTTTACTCTGAGATTATTTGTCTTGTCTCTGTAGCACTAGCTCTAGTTTTATGTGAATGTATTCTTTAAAGGTATTAGAAAAGATTACAAGACCAACCAATAGGCATGTAGCGTATCCCCTAAAAGTCTCCAAACACTATATTGTAATTGGGGCGCAACGTAAGCCGGAGGCATACGTAAAAATTGATAATGTCCCCTGAGTGTGCTGAAAACGGTGTATGAGGTACAATCACTTAGGTAATGGTATCTGGTAAAAGCTTTTAAGTAAGTCCAAGCTGGTGAAAAATTTATTCTAACCTAACAGAGATAAGATGTCGTTGGTACATGGCACTGGAAACTATAGGGAGTCGTTTCCTTGTTTAAGCGACAGAAATCTACGCAGATACGCCAAGTCCGATCTTTTATGGCATGACGTTTGAGGGAAAAAAGTTGTATAATGGGCTTATTTGATTTCCTAATGGCTCCTATTACTAACATTTTTCAACTTTGTCATTTATCTCTATTTTGAAATTGCATTGTGTTAAATTACATCCGTTTTTTTTTCCCCAGAGATCACTCGCTAGTGGAGAAACTTCCTGGTATTCAGATAAAAGATAAAAAAAAATTTCTGCTGAATCACTTCTGCTTGAATGACTTTGCGGATATTACTTTAGATAGAGTATAAGCGAGATTCATCTACGACTGATTGGGCGAGATTAAATTTTAGCAACAATAAAAAAAATGTGATATTTATATGTATAGGTTTTGTGGATTACTAGATTAACTTGTTGCTGCGAGTCAACCGTATCTAGGGCTTTGTTCGCGGAAATCGTTATATTTCAGAGTGTCGGGAAGGATTAAAATTTCATTTCCCAGCAAGGTCTTTTTACACGCACTAAGACATTCGAGGGTGCATGCTTCTCGAGATTTTGCGTGCAAACTGCGACTGCGGTTGTGGGAGAATTCTGTTGGGTCATTTGAACAATGTTACAATTTATGAGACAAATGATTTGTTCTTCTATATAAGTTATTATTTGATTAACTGTCTCTTTTTGTTCAAACGGATTTTAATATGTTTGAAGGTTTATAGGATTTTCCTTTGATAAACACGCCTTATTTTGCAGGAGGTGATATCTTACAATTACACTAGATACAGATCAATGTTTTTTATAACTATAGAGGTATCTGTAAGCGCTCGCTTATCCGGACTTCTCATTAGGGAAGTTCGAACAACAGACGGTGAGTCCGTAAATACAGGATATTACGTGTACTAAAGGAATAAAACAAAATATTCTAATTTTTACGGCGCGTACAGTTGGGCTTAATCCTCCACTACTTATGATAACTTATGTATTAAAAAAAACGAGAACCTGCTCTGATTACTTGATACGGTCGTGTGATTCATAGGAAAAATCCTTTTAATTCAAAAAGATATTGGCATGTATGATCCAACATCGCTTTTCCCGCTCTGCTAGAGTCGCTTATTGTGTGAAATGTGCTTTGCTTTGAACACTCGGCAGATTTAACTGACCCTGACCGCTTGACTGGATGACACAGTACCCAAGTGCTTAAGCACGATTTGTTTGTTTCTGAAAGGGCTACTGTTTACCTATTTCTTTTTGTAATAATTAGGATCCTTCTCTTTATTACCATCGGCAACGTATTGTATGTTTTTAGCATTATGTTGCTGCTAGTTACGTATAAAGCAACGAATGTATGAATGACGAACTATAAAGAATTGAGCGATTACTATTAAAATAAGTTATCTCTACTGCGTTATCGTGTACTTGCTGTTGTTTACTTCATTCTTTGCTAAAATTTGAAATAGTGAGGGATCCTGGTCAGTGCATTTAGCCTAATGAAAGTTTTTTTACAGACATGTTATTCCTTGCAATCCAGCCGTATTTTTAAAGTTAAGTTGAGTCATTGAGGTTCGATATTTTATATAACTAAAAAAACTCAAGGCTAAAACTGCGATCGGGACTTTGCAAAGGAGCATTTATTGTCATGACCCAAAATAGTGTTACCTCTAATTTATCTAGATTTGTACGGGTGTTCCACTTGTTTTTTGTGTGTTTTCTAATCACTACGGTGCCTAACGACCCTATCCATGCATCTGTATAAATACAGACGTCCACTGCGTAAACGCATATTCACTGTTTAATATGATTTGTTACGTAAGGGATTAATAATCACCCAAAATGATAAAATTAACATAGTATATGATTATGATATTTCAGTAGAACTTCTGGAAACAGACACTCAAAGATAAAAACTCGCAGTAGCGAAATCTCAATGATGTAGATCATTTCTGTAAAAAAGTAAGATTAAGAATGTCTCGTAACTTCAGCCACAGGAATAATGAAATTCGACTGTAAAGGAAACACTCAAAGTTACTCCAAATGAATAAAAAATTGTACTTAGCTTGCTTTTGTGGGAAGTCACGGTGTTCCGATGACGACACACGGCCTTGGTCCTCCTTCTGTTTTTAGCGGATGACCTGGTTTGGCTTCAGTTTTCCCCGTGCGCGTTGTTTCGATGATTCGAGCCCTTGAAGATCCGATGCTGCAGATACGTTCGGTTTGTTTCTTGAAGTGCCGGAAACGCTCAATAACGATGTTTTCTTGAATGATTCTAATGAGAGACGAAGCTTGCGTTGCCGTAGGAAAAGGACACGTCGGTTTTGTTTCTTGAAGTTATTCACTACTGAAAACGCTCGCTAAATGATGATACTAAGTTGCTTGAAGAATCTCTTGCTTTCGTCGTCGTTGAAGAGTTCTTGTTGTTTTCTGAAGTCGCTCACTAAACAATGATACTAGGTTGCTTGAAGAATCTGCTGCTTTCGTCGTCGTTGACTTCTGATGATACATGATTTATTATTCTGGTTTTTCTTCGGAGAAGTTGTAGAGTTCTGGTACGCTGCCACCACTTTTAGGGCTGTTGCCTTGTATAATAAGGCGCCCTATAAGGTAATGTTAGACTTGCGATAATCTTATGCTGAGTCGGTTGGTATTGCACTTCCATATTCATGGGAGTGTCTTGGGGTTTGTAGATCACTTATGAAGTCGGTATTATCTTCTTTGGTTATGACGACGATGTGTTAAACTCATGATGATTCGGTGATGAGGTGAGGTTCTTGTAGAAAACATGAAGTATAAAAATATATATATTCTTCTGAGTTTACATGGTGAAGATCAGGTATGATTGTACAAGTCTTCTAATGACGATGGCTTGATTGCTTCTGCAAATGATGATGGCTAATTCTATTCTGTTCTACATGATAAAGCTTAGGTAAAGAGGTACAGGTCTTCTAACGACGATAGCTAACTCTATTCCGTTCTACTACCATCTCGGTTACAAGTCATAAAGGAGCATACAATCAGATGACATAGTTACATACGAACATACAATCAGATGACATAGTTACTAATCACGTAGGCCGCTTGAGCTATAGGTCACAGTGTTTGTCTCAAGCAGGAAGCTTGGACTAAAGTTTATAAAAAATTGAATGACTACAGGTGACGGTATGTTATCTTAGCCTACTTTGTTGTATACATCATCTTTACCGTCTCTGGCCTGATCACATTCCTGCAAGCAATCTGGTTGACCTCTTTAGTTTTAGTCTTTTATATATATGGAATAACATTCCATATTTTTATTATGTAAACACTTACATGTATATATCTGCCAGGTAAGTATGTATGAAACTTTATTGTATCATAACAATATCATATTTCCTCCTCCACGACCTCTGTGAGCCAGATCGCTGATTTTCTCCTGCATCTGAGAAATGTGGACAGGCTTGCGGTGCCCACGATCAAGGGATACAAAAGTATGTTGTCAGCTGTCTTCCGTCACAGAGGGTTAGACCTGACAAACAATAAAGACCTTCACAATCCTTTGAGGTCCTTTGAAACCTCAAAAGTACCGCAGCCTAAGGTCCCATCATGGAACTTAGACGTAGTTCTGAAGTTCCTAATGTCAAGTCCATTTGAACCTCTGCATGCTGCCTCGTTGAAAGACGTTACAAGAAAGGCGATTTTCCTAACCGCTCTTGCCACAGCGAAGAGGGTTAGTGAAATTCAAGAAATAAATAGACATGTGGGCTTCAGAGGACACAATGCAGTGAGCTCCCTGAGCCCTTCCTTCTTAGCAAGAGCCCTTCCTTCTTAGCAAAGAACGAAAATCCATCTAACCCCTGGCCGAAGAGCTTTGAGATCAAGGGGTTAGCAGAGATCATTGGACGAGAGCCAGAGAGAGTCCTGTGCCCTGTCAGGGCTCTCAAGTTTTATTTGGAAAAACTAAAGACTGTCGGGGTCCTTCGGAAAATCTGTGGTGTTCCGATAAGAGACCAGACTTTCCAATGTCAAAAAACGCACTGGCATTCTTTTTACGAAGCACCATCAGGGAGGCCCATGCGTCCTGTCCAGATGGTGATCTAAAACTTTTGAAAGTAAAAGCCCATGAGGTAAGAGCTGTCGCAACCTCAATGGCATTTCAAAAGAATATGGCACTCAGCGATATCCTAAGTGCTACATTTTGGCGAAGCAACTCTGTGTTTGCTTCACACTACCTGCGGGATGTGAAGACGGCATATGAGAACTGCGAGTCGCTAGGACCATACATATCCGCAGAAATATTATTGGGGGCAGGAAGCAGCACGAATCGTATCTTATAGAAAAGGGATAGGTGTGCTTTTAATTTTATTGTGTTGATTTACGGTTGAAGGGTCGGTCGCTTGAGGCGCTTTCCCTTTCTTTAGCCTAGAAGTTATGGGACTAACTTTGATAGGTTAGGTCAGGTGGTGGTTTTTAGCTTCGTTGCCCTCACAGTATGGTCAATATGGTCTAGTCGCATTGTTGTCACGCTCCCGTTGACAGATCATCTAGAACTCACCAGCTATACAGGTCACTACCTTGCTGTAGACTCTAGTAAAGCAGAAGCAGACTTGGGTGACAGTAATCACGAAGTCAGCTATGCTAACAGGTAAGGAACCAAGATGTCAATCATCTGCATATAATTTGTTTCCTAAAATTCTTCTATTCTGTCCCTTCCCACCTCCAATGGTGGGATTCAGCTATATATATATCCGTCAGGTAAGTTTCATGAACAAAATGATATTGTCATGATACAA
Organism: Macrobrachium nipponense; assembly: GCF_015104395.2. Classification (NCBI taxonomy): domain Eukaryota; kingdom Metazoa; phylum Arthropoda; class Malacostraca; order Decapoda; family Palaemonidae; genus Macrobrachium; species Macrobrachium nipponense. The sequence goes on from NC_087209.1 coordinate 56,231,623, forward strand.
TAAAGTTTGTTCATACTTACCTGGCAGATATATATATATATAATTAAGTACCCACCCACCTCCCCTCAGGGGACAGTGGTATGAAAAGAAAATGGGAATGGTTCCTGATATCCGCCTCCCAGCGGCGGGAATGGGTACTAACCACCTGGCCGCCCACTGCGTGTGCTGGGAGTTTTGAAATTCTGTCGGACTTCGGAGAATACAGCTATACTATATATATCTGCCAGGTAAGTATGAACAAACTTTATTGTAAAGGCTAATTGGAGGGGTTACTGTGGTAGTGTTTAACACTCGCCCCCAGTTCTATACCGACACCTTTTATTTAGGTGAGCGAGTCAGAGACTTCTGACATGTCCAATTTAGCAGTTCTCTGGTATCATAGCAATATTTTACTAGAAATAGTGCTAAAGAGGACACATTTCACGGAGCGACACGGCTTCCTCGCCCAGAAATAGATTTTTCCTACGTCAAATCCCTTTTTTATTCTAAAATTAATATTAATAATACTTACCTGTATAATTTATCTAGCCCCACCCATCCTACCCCACGATCTGCCTATCACAACTGATTTTGAGGGAAGGTTTTGTAACTGTCAACGGCAGTGTTGCCAACTGGCGGACAGAATAGGAGGTAACAGGGTTGCCAGTGTGGTAAATTTTGGTGCGGTTTTTGGGGATTTAGGGCTAGATAAATTATATAGGTAAGTATTATTAATATTAATTTTAGAATAAAAATTCCATTTTCTTAACTATAAAACCTGAAGTCCTTTACACTTTATGCCCACCTCATGCCACCCCTCAATCTGATGATAACCTGGGCTGAAAGGCAAGTTGGAATGTTTACACCCAGCAGGCTGGATTCCCACATACCAGATGGTAGTTAACTACCTAACCACCCTGTTCGAAATTTTAATGGCCATTTCCAGCTTTGTGAAAAGGACCTCAGGTATGTACAGTTAGGAAAAATACAAATTACTTTAAAAAATGTTCAAATTTCATGATAAAATTAAGTTTCATATATACTTACCAAGTAATTGCAGATCGTAGCCCCCCCTCCTCCCTTCTCATGGACATAAGGGCATAAATGAATCAAGCTCTTCCACTTTGTTGTTCCTATTGTTCCCCTGATAGTGGGTGGGCTAGTCACTTGCACAAAAACAATGGAAATGCTTCCGCAATTTTTAAATTTAAGCTGCCATGTGTGTTTATATGAAACTTAATTTTATCATGAAAATAACATGTTCTTGGGCTCCCAGCATCAAAGAAAGAGCTTATGAGCTTATGAACATATGGTCATGTATGAGATGCCTTAAACACTGCTTACTATTGTCCATTTTTATTTAAAACATTATGCTGAATATTACTGTGGATTGAATTTTTGAAATTTTTTTTATCATTCCTTGATACTGGAAGTATAATATATGAAATACCTGTTTTGATATATAACAAAGGGAATCATGTTGAAAGTGTGAATTCTGATAATGTGAAATATATATTATATTTGAAAAATTCTTGCCTTACAGTGAAAGGAATCATACTTGAACGTCTTTGTGAAGGGATTGATTTGCTTGAAGAACAGCTAAAAAAAGTGAGTTATTGTTAGTTTTTTCCTAATCCTCAGAATGAAATTTTGTTGGTGAAAATTACTATTTTTTTTTAAACAAACCCATCATGTACAACAGCCTAACTATGCAGTCAGCACTCCAAGAGATATACATTGCTGTGAAGAAAAGGAAGACCAACATCTCTAGTTGCCACACATATGGTAATTCCAGTTCTACCAATAGTAATTCATTTCCATGTTGTATAAACTTGTGGGTTTATATCAAATTCATATTAAACTGCCTTTGCAAAAAAAATCCAATTAGTTTACATGAGCTTGAATAGCTATTAGGAGGGTAAGACTTGTGGATAAGAAAGTTTAGTTATTAGGGTGCTGGAGAAGTGAATTGGTGAGTGAATGTGATTGGGAAACAAAAATTACATGTAAGTTAACAAGGAGCCATTTAGTAGTAACATTAGCATGCCCATGGCTTGTACTCTCCTTTTAAGATTTGGGCAAACAGTGATGCTTTTACCCCTAGCATACTCACAAGTACCCCAGGGAACTTTACTCATAAAGGAAGAGGAAGGAAACTGAGAAGGGAGTTTGCTCCCTTCAGTAGGCAATATTTTGGCCTGGAAATAGTACAGCAGTGCAATTGGAGTAAAATTCAAGTTTTATTAGGTAGATGTCTCAGGTAAAGTTTAAGTCTTAGGAAACCTCCACGACACAAAATTTAGAACGGCTTCTATCTAATGTTCCTCTTAACCCTTAAACGCCGAGCCGGTATTTCCGAAAGTGTCTCCCGTATGCCGGCGGCGTTCGCGAGTGAGCGCCGAAGCGGAAAAAAAGTTTTTTTTTTTTAAATCACAGCACGCTTAATTTTCAAGATTAAGAGTTCATTTTTGGCTCCTTTTTTTTGTCATTGCCTGAAGTTTAGTATGCAACCATCAGAAATGAAAATAGATATTATCATATATAAATATTGGAATATATGAGCGCAAAAAAAAAATGTCATATATAATTGTATACAAATCGCGCTGTGAGCAAAACAGTTAAAGCTAATGAGTTAATTATTTTTTCGTTGTATTGTACACTAAATTGCAATGATTTTGGTATATAACAAATTGTAAAACGATCAAAGCAACACAGAGAAAATATTATCACAATATGATGCATGAATTCGTAACGCACAGATGTAAAAAGAAGCTGTTTTCAAAAAGTCACCATAAATCGAAATATTGTGCTAGAGACTTCCCGTTTGTTGCAAAATGAAGGCAATTGATTGAATATTACTAGACTGTAAGTGTTGTAGCTTACAATTGCAGTTTTTGACCATTTTGGTTGAGTTAACCCTTAAACGCCGACTGGACGTATTTTACATCAACATTTTTTGTCTCTCGGATGCCGACTGGACGTATTTTACGTCGACATACAAAAGTTTTTTTAAAAATTTGCGGAAAAATACTTTTAAGCCTACCAGCCGAAAACTCTTGAATCACGCGCCTTGGGGGATGCTGGGAGTTCACGGATCAAGGTTTTGTTTTGTTTACAATCGTTACGCCGGCGTGCAAGCGCAAATTTCTTTCTTGCCGCACTAAAAAGTATCTGTGACACATCTCGGAAATTATTTCGTCACTTTGACATAATTTTTGTACCATTTTAAATTAGCCGTTACATGGAGTATTATGTATGAAAATGTGCGCATTTTTATGTAGAATACAACTAAAAAATAATCATGATTGTAGCTTTTATCAGTTTTGAGATATTTTCATATAAATAACGATAAGTGCCAAAATTTCAACCTTCGGTCAACTTTGACTCTTCCGAAATGGTCGAAAAATGCAATTGTAAGCTAAAAATCTTATATTTTAGTAATATTCAATCATTTATCTTAATTTTGCAACTAATTGGAAGTCTCTAGCACAATATTTTGATTTATGGTGAATTTATGAAAAAACTTTTTCCTTACGTCCGCGCGGTAACTCTTCCGAAAAAAATCATACATGCGATTGTGGTAATGTTTGCACCATTTTAAAATTAGCCGTTACATAAAGTTTTATATATGGAAATGTGCACAATTTCATGCACAATGCAACTAAAAACAACCCATGGTTGTAGCTTTTTATCAATTTGGAAATATTTTCATATAAAAAATGATAAGTGACAAATTTTCAACCTTCGGTCAATTTCCTTTGACTCTACCGAATGGTCTGAAAAACGCAATTGTAAGCTAAAACACTTATATTCTAGTAATATTCAAGCATTTACCTTCATTAGGCAACAAATTGGAAGTCTCTAGCACAATATTTCGATTTATGGTGAATTTATGAAAAAAATAACATTTTCTTTACGTCCGCGCGGTAACTCTTCCGATAAAATCATACGTGCGATTGTGGTAATGTTTGCACGATTTTAAATTAGCCGTTACATAAAGTTTTATATATGAAAATGTGTGCAATTTCATGTAGAATACAACAAAAAATAATTGAAGATTGTAGCTTTTCTCATTTTTGAAATATTTGCATATAGATCACGAAAACCGCAGTTGTAAGCTAAAACTCTAACAGTCTAGTAATATTCAGTCATTTATCTTCATCTTGAAACAAATTGGAAGTCTCTAGCACAATATTTAGATTTATGGTGAATTAAAAAAAAAAAAAACTTTCCTTCCCTCCGTGCGCGGATTCTCCGCCACAAATCTCCGAAATGCATACGTCCCATTCTCGGAATATTTGCTCCGTTTCATATTAGGCATTTCATAGAGTTTTATATATGAAAATGTGCACAATTTCATGTAGAATAAAACTAAAAATATTTGAAGGTTGTAGCTTTTCTAATTTCCGAAATAATTGCATATAAAAAATATATATATATAAAAAATTCAACATTTGGTCAACTGAAACTCGTCAGATATAGTCGAAAGCTGCAATTGTAAGCTAATACTCTTACAGTTTAGTAATATTCAATCATTTGTCTTCATTTTGAAAGAAATTGGAAGTCTCTAGGACAATATTTAGATTTATGGTGAATTTTTGAAAAAAATATTTGTTTACGTCCGGGCGTTACGAATTCATGCATTATTTTGTGATAATATTTTCTCTGTGTTGCTTTTATCGTTTTACAATGTGTTATATACCAAAAGGATCGCAATTTAGTGTACATTACAAAAAAAAAAAAAAAAAAGTAACTTGTTACCTTCAACCGTTTTGCGCACAGCGCGATTTGAATACAATGAGGAATGTGAGGGGGGTTGAATGAGGATGAGTGGAAGGCTCTTCTTCCTACTTAAGGAAGTTGGAGAGAGATAGGGTGCGCAAAGCTTCCTCTAGAAGCTCGAGTAGGTCTCGAGTTATTGAATTAGAATCTGATCCTAACCCTCGTGTAGAAGTAGAACCTCCTTGCCAGGTTTCAGCCCCTGCTCCCCGCGTCGAAGCCGAGGATTCGTCTTCGGAGGCGGCGACTTTGAAAGCTACTATTCACAGCATGGAGCTTAAGATTTGCTCCTTAGAACAAGGTAAGAGTGGCAGTGTTAGTGATCTGTGCAGTGCCCCCAGAGTTGTGGAGGGGGCGTCTGACCGGCTCCGTAGTGCTTCCAGGCCTAGACCTCTTCCAGACTCCCAGTTTCAGTGGAGGATATTGGTCAATGTGGGACAAGAGATACACGGTGGTAGAGGCGTGTGGTTTATTAGGTCCTCAATTACATACTGAGGCCAGTTGCCGTCTCCAACCGACACGCTTACTTGGCGCCTGCTCGCCATGGGAAAACATATCTTAACAATGCAGGTACTCTATCATCATCATTCCCCCCACCCCCCCCCCCCCCCTCGAGATTAATACATGGGTATACATGGATAGGAAATAAAAAGAACAATACATGGATATACATGGATTAAATTGGATGCATGCGACAGAGTAATGGGACAGATCCAATAAAACAAAATAAACAGATGCTGCTGTAATGTACATGATTACACAAAAGAAGGGTGTATGACAGTCAAAGACGTCATATGTAGTCATTCATCCAAGCTGGCCTCCTGGCGTGACGTGATGGGTGTGACTCCCGCACTGCTTACGGGCTGGGCGTAGGGTGGCTGACCGGTGGCTGCTTGGGCGTGGGAGGGGCTGGATGCGCGGCAGGTGTGGCTCGCCCTGGCTGGGGCCCCGATGATGTGAGTCGCAGGTGCTTCCTGTTATGGAGGGAGAGGCGCCCGCTGCCGTTCAGTCTGACTGGGTATTGTCGGTATGGGAGCGTTTCCGCCACGATACCGGTACGGCCCCACAGCTTGGTGGCTTGTTTTGCACTCGTACTTGGGAGCCCGGGCTGATGACGGGAAGCGTTCTGGAGGGTCCGTTATCGGTGAGGGCAGCACCATTGTCAACCATCTGATGTTCTTTATGCCGGAGGGTTGCCCCCCAGTGTTTGTCTACCGTGAGGTGCCAGCGGGCCGTAGGTACGCCGTCTCGAGCTGCCTGCCTGCTGCCATCTGGGCGGGTGACTTATTCATTCCGCGGAGGGGTGTGTTGAGGTATTGCAGCATAGCCAAAGAGGACTTGTCCGTGTCGAGGTTGCCGCCGCTGCCCGTGTTGGCCATTATTATCCGCTTCCCAACCTTGACCGCGGCCTCTGCTTGCCAGATAGTGGCCCCGTCCGTGGAGATTTGCTCCGGGGCCCCCCACCTGGCGAAGTAGCGACGTAGCTGGGTCTTGATGTGAGAGGAGGAGGTACCGTGGGGGAAGTGGGCCAGCTCCAGCCAACCTGTGAGCCTATCTGCGTAGGCCATGTACATGTGTCCGTCGTGCTGGAACATATCTGCTACCGTCATCTGGAAGGGGTACTCGGGGGGCGGCGTGATGATGAATTCCTCCGCGGCCTGGGATGGTGCGTGAACGTTGCATTCTTCGCACAAGGAGCGGCGATACTGCAGGTCCCCCTTGAGTCCAGGCCAGTATACCGTCTGGTGCGCTCGTTGTTGCATGGAGTCCAGGCCTTGGTGCCCCGCGTGTAGGTTGGCAGCCACCTGCTGACGAAGGGGCTCCGGTATAACTAGGCGGATGTTGCCCTGTTCAAATTGTATGTCACTAAGTCTTGGATGACGGCCAGCCTCTCCCTGACACCGTAGAAGGGCCGAAGGCATGCAACTTCCTGGGACTTCCTGTTGGCCCAGTCCCCGGCCAGGACCCTGGCTATGAGCAGCTGATACACGGGGTCGCTGACGGCGGCATGTCTGACACTCGCCTCGTCCACGACACAGCTGTCGTGCTCTACTGCTGCCAAGACAGCGGCCGCCATGGTGTCGGTGAGGTCCTCGTTGAGGTCCACGTCGTGGGTGCTGGGATCGGCTTTCAAGGCGGGGTATCGTGATAGGAAGTCTGCCGCACTGTTACGCTTCCCCGGCAGATACTTGACCCTGAAGCGGTACTGCAGGGTTCTCTCCTTCAGCCTGAAGAGACGGGGGTTGGAGATTTCCGTAAGGGCCCAATCCCTCAGCAACTTGGAACTGACAGGCTGCTTTAACCTTGATTAAGGTTTATTTTTAAAGACAGGAGCTTTGTAAACAACAACTAGTATTCGATCCATGTCAACGTCAAAGTAATCAAATTGTGAAATCCGTTATGTAAGCCAGCATCCAGTGACTTGTGCTTTCCCACTCGAAGTTCTTGGGCCCCTCCTCACAGCATAGGAAACGCTTTTGCGGATGCAACTAGATTTGCTCAACCTGCCTTAGCCGTCACAACATTGACTGTCATTGACGTTGGCTAACTTTAAATGCTTTGGTATACAAACGTAAATTTGTAGAAACTAAAATAACTACAATCACCGCTTACGATGATGCAATAATATTCCCATTCAAGAAGGAAAACAAGTAAATATTGTTGTCGTGATACATACTACTACAATCAGAAATTCACATTCTATCTACCAGATCTCTATGAACGAATCCATGTGAGAAATTCCAATTACTTTGGATATATACCATGTTTTTAACTATCTGAACGGTTTTGTTTTGTAGTTTTAACTTATATGATATAATTTGCAATGTATTTTCATATTCTGGAGTAAATTTAATGAGATTATGTGTTTTTAGTAAAAACAAATGGGAAATTCGATGAACGAAAGCTTATGAAAACTGTATCCTGACTTTCCTTGCCGAGTGTACATGAGATTTTCTTCCAAAACAACCCTGTCTCATCCATATTGAACACCTGTACTGGATGGTAGCCCTTGTCCCTGATGATATTCTTGAAGGTCTCTGGATATTTTGCAGCTGCTTCTCTGCTGATACTATTTCCCCATGCAGAGAAACACTTTGGGTGGATTAACTTTGGAAACAGTTGAACTACCCCTTGCTGACCTGAAAACCTTGAGGAGCTGGTGATGGTCCTGCTTCTTCCTCATTGTTTTTGGCGGTGTCTTTGAAGCCTAAGAAGTCTGTTTCCTGTATGTTGCCGTTGAGGAGGATGTTCTTCTTATGGTCTGTTATTCATGACGCCAAGGCTAACTTCATTCTCATGACCCTGTTATCATACTGCATGGTACACTCACTCATGGCATAATGGTGGGCTACTGAGGCATAACTTTTCCCTTCCTTCAACACTTCCAAAAGTGTCATGACCTTCTTCTGGTGCTTAGGCTCTTTGCCAGAGGATGTAGAAGGAGCAGGTCATCTAGGAGTGATCTTCAGCACGATTAAAAATTATACACAAAGATTAAGTATGCGACACAAAGTACTACACAGATACACAGTGCAACACTCGAACAATTAAGTGTATGTAGTGAACTGGAAAGGTGAGGGCTCCCGCAGCTTATCCCCTCGAGAGAAATTCTGCTGGGGTAGGTACAGCCAATGCTTGCCAAAGAAAAGACTCCTGGATTAACGTCATTCTTGTAAACGCCAGCCAATAGTGTCCAGTAATATTGTGCCCACTGCCTAGGTAATTCAGCTTCCCAAGTTGCATTTTCTTTTCCGCGAGCTTTATGTTTGGAATTTGCACATCATTTGGTGAAAGTTAAAAAAAAAAGTTTAATCAATATTTTGCGGTTTACATTAATAGTAAAATTTGAAATTTAGTAAATAATTTTGTTTATATAAAAAATGTAATTAGTCACAAAACTATATGAAAAATAATTAGCAAATATTTTACATATGCTCAAAGAAAAAATCCTAGACTAGGCAAATTTTCCACAAATAATTTTGAGTTATATCTCACAGAAAACTCCACAAATAGGTGAATCCTCAAATACTGAATTGTGAGCAAGGGTTTCAACTACATATATATATATATATATATATATATATATTATATATATATATATATATATATATATATATATATATATATATATATTTGAAGTTTAATTGAAAAATGTTTAATTATGGTATCTTGTACTAACCATTTCAGACCAGATGTGGCACTGTTTTCTGGAATATCTTCAAGGCTACTAGTGGGACAATTGTGACATTCTAGCACAATGTTTACAACACCCCAACGTAATTTATAATGTTATAGGAATCACCCAAATTTATATACCTTAGGAGTTTACTCTTATGATTTTAAGTTGTTAGTGAGTAACCAAACACCTAAGCAAAGGTTTAGACTAGTCGACTTAACCCCATCCCCTTCATCAGTTCCCTCCTTCCCCCACCAAGCTCCCCCCATCCCCCTCACACACCCATCCTTCTGACACCTCTCCCCCTCCACACACCCATCCTCTGACACCTCTCCCCCCTCACACACCCATCCTTCTGACAACCTCTCCCCCCCTCACACCCACCCATCCTTCTGACACCTCTCCCCCCCTCACACACCCATCCGTCTCGACACCTCTCCCCCCTCACCAACAACCCATCCTTCTGACACCTCTCCCCCCTCACACACATCCTTCTGACCACCTCTCCCCTCATACACCCATCCTTCTGACACCTCTCTACCTCTCACCTCTCTCTCCTCTACTCTTCTCTCTCTATCGCTCTCTCTCTCTCTCTTCTCTCTCTCTCTCTCTCTCTCTCTCTCTCTCTCTCTCTCTCTCTCTCTCTCTCTCTCTCTCTCTCTCTCAATGACGGGTTCCACAGAGTTATGGATATTGTCAGAGAACCAATAATCCTCACCGAACGGCCCTTTCCCAAATCTCCATGGTTGCACATATTAAAAAGTCGGAGTGCAATCACACATTTGTACCCATTTGCACATTTAAGCAACTTGGCCATGGGCAGCCTGATTGTAGCACACCTTCAGTACTCAGTGACAAACCACTTTATGGGATTGCATGCCAGTGAATATTTATTTTAGTATACTGTATATTGCACAAATACTGTATTCAAAACAGTCAACTGAGCCAAAACAGTCATGTCCATTAACCATAGAAAGGTGGGTGTGTGAGGGGGATAAGGAAGCTTGGTGGGGGAGGGAGGGAACTGAGGAAGGGGAGGGAGTAAGTCGACTAGTTTGAACCTTGGCTTAGGAGTTTCAGTACTTACTGACTATAACTTAAAATCATAAGAGCAAACTCCTAAAGTATATATGTAGATTTGACCAACTCCTTTAACATTATGAATTATGGCTTGATGTTGTAAACATTGTGTTAGAATATCATATCTGTCCAACTAATAGCCTTAAAAGATATTTCCAAAAAATGATGCCACATCAGGTCTAAATGGTTAGTAGTTCTTTATCTTGCCTTTGTTGTGTAAGATACAGGATATCTGAATTAACTATTGTACTGTCATGAAGTCTTCCATTGAAAGTGACTTATTTTCAGGTTCCTGAAAGCATACTTTCTCGAGAAGAATTAGACCAAGGAATTACAAGACTTCGTCAACAGACAGACAGCAATTTTAACAAGACCATTCACAAGTTAGAGGTAAGTCTTTTTTTATGGTATTTGACAATGAAAATAATAATTCTCTCTCTCTCTCTCTCTCTCTCTCTCTCTCTCTCTCTCTCTCTCTCTCTCTCTCTCTCTCTCTCTCTCTCTCTCTCTCTGCCTCCTCCTAATAATAATCATAATAATATAACTGGAATTATAAAATTTATGTATGATAGTATTTGAAGGAAATAAAATAACTTCTCCATTTCAATTTTTAAGTAAGGACAACTCTTCTCTCTCTTACTGAGATGAGAAAATTTTAATGACAAATTGTATACAGTGGTACCTTGACATACGAAAGTCCCAGGTTACGAAAAATTCAAGTTACGAAACCAAATACGAAGATTTATTTTGGGCTCTACATATGAAAATAATTCAGGTTACGAAAGGTTGTTGCTGTAAAGTCTCGAGATTCACCCGGACCGCCGAGCACAATTTTAAAACTCGAGCACCGCCAACTGAGTAGACTCGCCACCATCCTTCCACTCTCCCATTGGTTCCTGATGCTAGTCAACGCCATAAGATCCTGGACTCCTATTGGTCAGCATCTCTTCCTCGTGCTCTATGTAAAGGCGTTGTTCTTCAGCCATTGCTTCGCTCCAGTGTTATCGTACACACGCGGAATTCGTTCGTTCACATGTACGATTACGTTTGTTAACGTAACTTTGTGTTAGTAATTTCGTTGTGCTACTTTATCGTGCTGTGTGAGAACTTAATTAGTATACTACATAACTTTATTACGTACAGTATAGTCATAGGTCCCAAGAAAGTTGCTGAAGTTCACAGAAAGAAGAGGATGCTTTCTATGGAGACAAAAATGGAGATTATCAAGAAGTATGAAGCTGGCATGCGGTTGAGTGTGATCACTAAGGAATACGGCCGAAATCCGTCAACAATAGGCACCATCCTTAAGCAGAAGGAAGCCATCAAAGCAGCTACACTTTCCAAGGTCGTGACTATTTTGTCCAACAAGAGGAGCCATGTGCATGATGAGATGGAGAGGTTGCTTCTTCTATGGATTGAGGACAAAGAAATCACCGGCGATATGATAACCAAGACGGCAATCTGCCAGAAGGCCAGCGCTATTTTCGGCGCTTTGATTGCCCAGGCCGAAGACGACGAAGGAGAAGGGACATCGAAGGCAATCCCAGACTTCAAGGCTTCTCGGGGGTGGTTTGATAAATTCCGTAAATGGACTGGCATCCATTCGGTGGCGAAGAAATTGAAAATTTGTAAAAAAACGTTAAGTATAAAAAACCATATAAAAAAATATAAAAATCAAAACAATACAAAAAAAAAGAAATTTAATTTTAAGCTTTTTGTAAAGTTAAATGTTAACGTTTTCTGCCATTTGTTAATGTGTTTCGTAAAGTTTAGTGTTAATGTTTCATGACATTTTTTAATGTGTATCGTAAACTTAAATGTACGTACAAGTTTTTTGCCATTTGTCCTCCTCCTCTGTCGCCACTTTCGGAGATCGCCTCACTCGAAAGGTAAGGGTAAGGTTCTACATTTTGCTACATATGTACGTATGTATGTACAGTATTTCTTGTATACCATGTACAATAATACGTAGTACACTTTATTTACAGGTATGTAGTACATATTAGTAGTATATATGTAGTTAAGTTAGGTATTGAATGGTCCAAATTGTTGTATTTCATTGTTTATTGGTCAATTTAGCTTCATTATAAAATTTACTGAGGTGTTTTTGTAGGGCTTGGAATGAATTAGGCAATTTACATGTAAAATGTGGTTCAAGGTACAAAAAACTCAAGTTAAAATAATATAACTATAATTACAAAATGCTTATGAAAATATTCTTTCCCCTCAACTTTTGTATTTAACTCCCAGAGAAGCTGAAGCCAGAACTGTCAAATATGTCAAGTTAACCCTTAAACGCCGACTGGACGTATTTTATGTCGACATTTTTTGTCTCTCGGGTGCCGACTGGACGTATTTTACGTCGACATACAAAAGTTTTTTTTAAAATTCGCGGAAAAATACTTACAGGCCTACCAGCCTAAAACTTTTGAATCATGCGCCTTGGGGGATGCTGGGAGTTCACGGATCAAGGCCTTGTTTTGTTTTGAAGCGTGACCCAAGTGCGCATGCGCGATATCCCTTCTTCTCGCTCCAGCCAGCATCAGTAGCACATCATCCGAGAGCGATCTTTCATCAGAAGCGTGTTTTTCTGGACTTGTGCGAGACTTAGAGCATTTGTATTGCTACAGGACATTCCTAGATATGTCTCAACAACGTGTGGACCGCGAAAGGCGCGTTTTACCCGTCGTAAGGGATCGTGTAAGGAGAGTTTTGGACTTGGATGCTGGCGAGGGGCCAAGCACCCAGCATGACCCCGCGCCTCAAGGCCGTTCTGTGTAGCCACGTGTGGCTGAAAGTGTTTTAGGAACACAGCATATGCCTTTGGTTACCCCTAGGAAGCATGTGGGCATCCTTAGGGGCATTCGTAAGCATTTGGGAGGCCTCCAACCAAGGGACATAGATGAATATCTATCGGAGCTTGATCGGGAACATGTCGCAAGTCCTCATTTTGATGGCGGATGGTCATTGAGTGATGAGGACATCAGTCCCGATGAAAGTGAGGATGAATATATGCCCCCAATGTCCGTTCGAGGCTCACATCCCGAAAGTGAGCTCGAATTCAGTGGGTTCAGTGCTTACGAGGGGGAATCTGAGGAGGGGGAGGATGGGGATGGGATACGGGGTCAAGTTTTATCGCAGAGGACGATACAGAAAGTGAAGGCCTAAGTGAGGGTGATGAGCCAACGGGGCACGCGGGCACGTAGAAGGTCGGCTTGTCGCGCCAGCCAAGGTGAAGGTCGGTCGTCGGAGAGTGACGAGGGGTGGACGGAGGACCCCACCCCTCCTAACATGCACCCCTTCACGGCAACCCCTGGGATCACTGTACCAGTACCCCTGACTATTTTGGGGTTCATCCAGCTTTTTCTGACGCGGGAATTGCTGGAATACCTGGTACACGAGACTTTGGGACTACGCCTCGGTTTTACTGCCGGGTAGTGGCTGAGGACGGACCTTAGTCGTATTACCTGGCGGGGTTGCAACCTCATTGGACATGGCACATTTTTTGGGGCTGCACATTTATTTTGGTATGACACCTGCTTCCGACGTCAGGCAATATTGGAGGAGGAATTATTTTTTATGTATGGCCTACATGTGATGGCGTTATGTCCCGTGATAATTTCCTGGCATTGGCGACAGGTACTTCAACGACCTTCAACCCGAAGGGCCATACCACCCCGGAATAACAGTGATCGCCTCATTTTAGTGCGCGCCCAGTGGATTATATCCGTGATCGGTAGTATCTCTCGTGATTCCTGGAAAGAACCTGTCTTTGGATGAGGGGATGATGCCTTACAAAGGACGTCTTAGTATAAAAGTGTATAACCCCAAGAAGCCGAAGAAATATGGTGTGAAATTCTTTCTTATTACCGAGGCCAACACTGGATACGTTGTGGACTTTTCAGTGTATTCCGGGGTCTTCTCCACGCTGCGTGACACTATTCAATCTTGTGGGACGTTTCCGTAACCAGGGATATCACCTGTTTATGGATAATTATTATAACTTGGTATCCCTGGCCCAGGAACTGTATGAAGCAGGTGTTCACGTCAGTGGTACCCTCGTTGGTGCGTGGGGCCCCGAATGTCCTCAAGAGGTTCGCTAGTCATCCAGCAAACACATGGCAAGAAGGGAGAGACAGAGGCGGCGGAAGGGCGCTGTCTTCGTCATCTGTTGGAAGGGTGTCCCGGGACTCGTCCCCCATGATTACGACGAGTCATGAAACCCATCCAAGAAGAGATCGTACAGCGGAAGAAGACACGTCGACAGGGCCGAGTTGTGTTTGAGGAGTTTCGTATTGAGCGGCCTACCGTCATTGGGCACTACAACAGGCACATGGGAGGAGTTGATCTCTTTGATCAGCTCATCCAGTATTATCCTTTCGCCAAGGAGAACCAAAAGGTGGACACAGAAGCTCCTCAAATACATCCTTCAGTTGGCCCTCCAAAATGCCTACATACTGTACTGTGGGTACCGCGGTGACAATCATCTGAGGTTGACCCACATACAGTTCCTAGAGGTAGCCGGGAATGCCCTCATCAACTTCGATCCCGATGAGTGGCCTTCCATAACTGACCCCTGCCCCGAGCTGCAGATCTGCCCTAGAGGAAAGGGCAGATAGGAGGGCCAACTTCGGTCGACCTGCCGCCGCCCCTGCTGACGATGCCCCTGCTGCCGCCGCCCTGCTGACGACGTCCCTCTTTTGTGCCGCCGCCCCTGCTGACGACGCCCCTCTTGACTGCCCGGCCACCCCTGCTGACGGGACGCCCCTCTTGCTTGCCGGTCCCCGCCATCACCCGCTTCTCGTCGGGTAGTTGGACCCTGTGTGTCGGCTGCAGCCAGGGGATCACATACTGGAGGCCTTACAAGGGCGAAGGCAGAAACGGTGCCAGGTGTGCCATATGAATGGCAGAAGGAGAGACACCCGGTTCTTCTGTCGTCTCTGCAAAGTTGCTCTTTGCAGGATATGGGAGTGTGACTGAAAGTACCACACTAAGGTCATGTATTGGAGCGCGCCCCCTAAACCGACAGCGGAGGGTGCACGGGGCTGCCGGGTCCATCAGCAGGAAGGGAGCGCGCTATCCGAGCTCACCCTGTACCTCGTCTGTCGAGTGGAAAAAAAATGCAAGACTCTTCAATGGAGGAGGGAGAAAACAAGAATAGAACGAAGAGTCAGGATTACGAGTGAGTATTCTGCATTTATTTTATATTTATTTTTAGATAGTTTGTTTTTTTAAAAATTTTTAAATTTATTACAATTTTTTATATATCCGTATCTATGCATGATAAAATAATAATAAGACATTTCATTGTATGCGAAAAGAGAAGTGTCACCTCGCATTCCTTTTATTTATGTATTGCCACTCAAGCTAGTCGGGGCCGATACTAAGAGCCGTGACTAGGGTCTGGATAGAAGGAGCCTATAAGGTAAAAGACATGCATGCATGACAAACCCGTGTAGACAGTACCCTCAAGTAAAGCGGATAATTAAAATAGAGCGTACATAAATAAGGGGATGTTCTGGGGTAGGGTGACCAAGAACGAACCCACCACGAGGCAGAAACCATGCTGCCATGCTTCCGACCTAGAGTTCGTATTTATACCTAAAAAACGGCAAATACGGGCTCAGGGCCGGGTGAAAAAACCAAAACTAACCATAAATATGAGTACTTAACTTAGCTGCTGCGATGGCTGCACGCTCCATGGTAAATAAAACCAACGAAAGGGCACAAAAAACACAGAGAGAAAAAATGGCACGTGTGAATCCTGTGCGCTAAACAGAAAAGGATGGCCACCAGAGGCGCAGCAGTCGGCAGCATGGGATGGAGTAGTAGTAGTACTCGCTGCCCACTGTGGGCGTCTCCCCTCTTGGAGGGTTTTGTAGTGGGAGATTTCTATTTGGGCATTTGGCTCGTGGTAGTGGTCTCACTCGCCATAGTGTTCATACCGACACCCTCTTGGAGGGTGAGCGAGTCAGTTATACTGGACCTTTTTCTTTATTTATTTATTCTCTGGTATGTGTTAGTACATTTACCCTAGAAATAATAGATTAAAGGATAATTTCGCTGGCGACACGAGCCAATCGCCCAGAAATAGATTTTCCTTACGTCAAAATCCCTTATATATATATATATATATATATATATATATATATATATATATATATATATATATATATATATATATATAGATATATATATATATACATATATATATACATATATATATATATATATATATATATATATATATATATATATATATATATATATATATATATTATATATATATATATATATATATATATATATATATATATATATATATATTATAAATATTGTTTTTTTTTGGGTAAGCAAATTACTTACAGTCTAGTAATATTCAATCATTTACCTTCACTTTAAAATAAATTGCAAGTCTCTAGAACAATATCTCGATTTATAGTGAATATTTGAAAAAAATATTTTTATTCCTCGCGCGCCCGATTCTCGGCAGCGAATCTCCCGAAATGCGTAGGTCACATTTCTAATATTTGTGCCTTTTCATATTACGCTTTTTTTAGAGTTTGTATATGAAATGTGCGCAAAAACATGGACAGTATAACAAAAAATATTGGAAGGTTGTAGCATTTCTCATTTTTTGAAATATTTGCATATAAAGTACGATAAGTACGAAAAAACTACGATCGGTCAACTTTGACTCAACCGAAAAGGTAAAAAAACGCATTTGTAACATAAAAATCTTACAGTCTAGTAATATTCAATCATTTATCTTCATTTTAAAACAAATTGCAAGTCTCTAGAACAATATCTCGATTTATGGTGAATTTTTGAAAAAATATTTTTTAAAAAATATCCCTCCGCGCGCCGATTCTCGGCCGAAAATCTCCGAAACGTAGGTTAGGCACATTCTCCTAATATTTGTGCCTTTTCATATTATGCTTTTTTTTAGAGTTTTTATATATGGAAATGTGCGTAAAAAACATGCACAATATAACAAAAAAATATTCTGGAAGGTTGTAGCATTTCTCATTTTTAAAATATTTGCATATAAAGTACAATAAGTACGAAAAAAACTACGATCGGTCAACCTTGACTCAACCGAAAGGGTCAAAATACGCATTTGTAACATAAAAATCTTACAGTCTAGTAATATTCAATCATTTATCTTCACTTTAAAACAAATTGCAAGTCTTTAGAACAATATCTCGATTTATGGTGAATTTTTGAAAAAAAAAAATTTTTTCCCTCCGCGCGCCGATTCTCGGCCGAAAATCTTCGAAACGCATAGGTCACATTCTCCTATTATTTGTGCCTTTTCATATTACGCTTTTTTTTAAAGGTTTATATATGGAAATGTGCGCAAAAACATGCACAATATAACTAAAAATATTGGAAGGTTGTAACATTTCTCATTTTTGAAATATTTGCATATAAAGTACGATAAGTACGAAAAAAACTACGATCGGTCAATTTGACTCAACCGAAATGGTCGAAAAACGCATTTGTAACATAAAAATCTTACAGTTTAGTAATATTAAATCATTTATCTTCACTTTAAAACAAATTGCAAGTCTCTAGAAACAATATCTCAAATTTATGGTGAATATTGAAAAAAAAAAAAATATTTTTTTTTCGTCCGCGCGCCGATTCTCGGCAGCGAATCTCCGAAACGCGTAGGTCACATTCTCCTAATATTTGTGCCTTTTCATATTATGCTTTTTTTAGAGTTTTATATATGAAAATGTGCGCAAAAACATGCACAATATAACAAAAAATATTGGAAGGTTGTAGCATTTCTCATTTTTGAAATATTTGCATATAAAGTACGATAAATAGGAAAAAAACTACGATCGGTCAACTTTGACTCAACCAAAATGGTCAAAAAACGCATTTGTAACATAAAAACCTTACAGTCTAGTAATATTCAATCATTTATCTTCACTTTAAAACAAATTGCAAGTCTCCAGAACAATATCTCGATTTATGGTGAATATTTGAAAAAAATATTTTTATTCCGTCCGCGCGCCGATTCTCGGCCGAAAATCTCCGAAACGCGTAGGTCACATTCTCCTAATATTTGTGCCTTTTCATATTACGCTTTTTTTAGAGTTTTATATATGAAAATGTGCGCAAAAAAATGCACAATATAAAAAAATTATTGGAAGGTTGTAGCATTTCTCATTTTTTTATATTTGCATATAAAAAAAAATTTTAAACAAAAATTCGACATCTGGTCAACTTTAACTCGTCCGAAATGGGCGAAAACTGCATTTGTAAGCTAAAACTTTACAGTATATAATATTCCATCATTTACCTTCATTTTGAAACAAATTGCAAGTCTCTATAACAATATTTCGATTTATGGTGAATTTTTTAAAAAATTATTTTTTTACGTCCGCGCGCTACGAATTCATGCATCATTTTGTGATAATATTTTCTCTGTGTTGCTTTTATCGTTTTACAATGTGTTATATACCAAAATGATCGCAATTTAGTGCACATTACAACGAAAAAAAAAAGTAGGTTACCTCTAACCGTTTTGCGCACAGCGCGATTTGAATACAATTATATATGAAATTTTTGTTTTTGCGCTATCATATATCGCATTATTTATATATGATAATGATAATTTTTTTCATTTCTGATGGTTGCATACTAAACTTCAAGCAATGACAAAAAAAGGAGCCAAAAATGAACTCTTAATCTTGAAAACTAAGTGCGCTGTGATTTTTAAAAAAAAAATATCTTTTCCTCTTCCGCGCTCATCCAAACCCTCCATACGGGAGTCATTTTTTTATTTACCGCTCAGGCGTAAGAGGGTTAATGTGACAGGTAGGGGGAGTGTTGCCAATTAGTGGTCAATGAGTTTTACGTAACTTTCTCTCTCTCTCTCTCTCTCTCTCTCTCTCTCTCTCTCTCTCTCTCTCTCTCTCTCTCTCAGTGCCATCTTGCTTGGTGAGATGTTCCCGCACACAGTCTGATTAACCCTTAAACGCCGAAGCGTAAAAAAAAAAAAAAAAAATGTCTGCCCGGTGCCGGAGGTGTTTCAGAGTGAGCGCGGAAGCGGAAAAAATATTTTTTACAAAAAATCACAGAGCGCTTAGTTTTCAAGATTAAGAGTTCATTTTTGGCTCCTTTTTTTGTCATTGGCTGAAGTTTAGTATGCAATCCATCAGAAATGAAAAATATTATCATTATAAATATAAATAATGCGATATATGATAGCGCAAAATGAAATTTCATATATAATTGTATTCAAATCGCGCTGTGCGCAAAACGGTTCAAGGTAATAAGTTACTTTTTTTTCGTTGTAATGTACATTAAATTGCGATCATTTTGGTATATAACACATTGTAAAACGATAAAAGCAACACAGAGAAAATATTTATCACAAAAAATAATGCATGAATTCGTAACGCGCAGACGTAAACAAATATTTTTTTAAAAAATTCACCATAATTCAAATATTGACCTAGAGACTTCCAATTTCTTTCAAAATGAAGACAAATGATTGAATATTACTATACTGTAAGAGTATTAGCTTACAAATGCAGTTTTCGACCATATCTGATGAGTTAAAGTTGACCAAATGTCAAATTTTTTTATATATATTTTTTTATATGCAATTATTTCGGAAATAAGAAAAGCTACAACCTTCAAATATTTTTCGTTTTTTTCTACATGAAATTGCGCACATTTTCCTATATAAAACTCTATGAAATGATTAATATGAAATGGAGCAAATATTCCGAGAATGGGACGTACGCATTTCGGAGAATCCGCGCGCGGAGGGAAGGAAAGTTTTTTATTTTTAAATTCACCATAAATCTAAATATTGTGCTAGAGACTTCGAATTTGTTTCAAAATGAAGATAAATGACTGAATATTACTAGACTGAAAGAGTTTTAGCTTACAATTGCGTTTTTAGACCATTTCGGTAGACTCAAAGTTGACCGAACGTGGTTTTTTTCTATTTATCGTGATTTATATGCAAATATTTCAAAAATGAGAAAAGCTACAACCTTCAATTATTTATTGTTGTATTCTACATGAAATTGCGCACATTTTCATATATAAAACTGTATGTAACGGCAAATTTAAAATGGTGCAAACATTACCACAATCACACGAATTATTTTTTCGGAAGAGTTACCGCGCGGACGTAAAGAAAATGTTATTTTTTCATAAATTCACCATAAATCGAAATATTGTGCTAGAGACTTCCAATTAGTTGCAAAATTAAGGTAAATGCTTGAATATTACTAGAATATAAGCGTTTTAGCTTACAATTGCGTTTTTCGACCATTTCGGTAGAGTCAAAGTTGACCGAAGGTTGAAAATTTGTCACTTATTATTTTTTATATGAAAATATTTCAAAATTGATAAAAGCTACAACCATGGGTTATTTTTAGTTGTATTGTGCATGAAATTGCGCACATTTTCATATATAAAACTATATGTAACGGCTAATTTAAAATGGTGCAAACATTACCACAATCGCATGTATGATTTTTTTCGGAAGAGTTACCGCGCGGACGTAAGGAAAAAGTTTTTTCATAAATTCACCATAAATCAAAATATTGTGCTAGAGACTTCCAATTAGTTGCAAAATTAAGGTTAATGATTGAATATTACTAAAATGTAAGAGTTTTAGCTTACAATTGCGTTTTTTCGACCATTCGGTAGAGTCAAAAGTTGACCGAAGGTTGAAATTTTGGCACTTATCGTTATTTTATAATGAAAATATCTCAAAACTGATAAAAGCTACAATCATGAGTATTTTTTAGTTGTATTTTACATAAAAATGCGCACATTTTCATATATAATACTCCATGTAACGGCTAATTTAAAATGGTACAAAAATTATGTCAAAGTGACAAAATAATTTCCGAGATGTGTCAGATACTTTTTAGTGCGGCAAGTAAGAAATTCGTGCTTGCACGCCTGCAGTAAACGATTGCTAAACAAAAAACAACAACACCTTGTCCGTGAACTTCCAAGCATCACCCCAAGGCGCGTCGATTCAAGAGTTTTCGGCTGGTAGGCCTAAAAGTATTTTTCCGCGAATAAAAAAAAAATTTAAAAAAAACTTTTGTATGTCGACGTAAAATACGTCCAGTCGGCACCCGAGAGACAATAAATGTTGACGTAAAATACGTCTAGTTGGCGTTTAAGGGTTAATCAACAGATATCACGCGTTTAACATACGTCTGGAATTGAAAAATATCTAGAAGTGTTCGTGAACTGTCGGTGATAAGATTAGTGTGAAAATAGTAGGATAAAGCGTGTACTAAGTTAGTTTATCAAATGAAATACTGTAAATCAGATCAAGATGGCAGTAAGTTCCAACTGTGGAAAAAAATGGCGAAATTTAGCATGTTTAGCAGATTCGCAATACGATGAGGTAGCAGGAAGGGAGCTAGCATTTCTCATCTATGAGATCAACAACACCCCTAACCAAAAAGATACAAAAGCATTCATAGATATATTAGAAGGATATGATCCTTCAAACTGGAACAAATCAACAGAAAACATCTTGAAAATAATTGAAGTTCCAAATAAAATCCAAGTGGTCAAGAGACTCAAAGAAAATTTACATCAATCAACATATTCCGACAAAGAAAATGAATAAGGTGAACATGTGAATATCCTAATTGATGCAATAGGAAAAAGAATGCCAAAAGCATGCAAACTGTGTAAGGTGTGGTAAAGCATAATTAATCCACAAAACCTGATCAGAAAATGTTCTGCATGCAACATTCCGACGCATCCTCAATGTGCTGAAGTAATGCAAAATAAGAGTAAGGATACCAAAATATTTTGCTCAACATGTCTATCATGGATAGACAATGTTATTAAATCAAGACTTAATGTACAAATAGTTCAGGATGAAGAAGAAGAGGAAGAGGAAGAAGAAGAAGAGGAAAATAGAAGAGAAGTAAACAAAACTTTAAATGACAGAAAAAAATAAGGAAAACAAAGGACAAGATAAAAGTATGGATGCAGAGATACTCATTGATACTACATATGAGGCAATCAAGCAGCATACATATGAAGAAATAAATTACAACATGACAACACAAAAGAAAATCCCGAAGAGGCTCTACCCAGATCTGCACAGTGATGGGAAAGAGGAAAAAATAGACAAGAAAGACAAAGTGTGCATACCTAGATGGCTAAGGGATGATTGCAGAGATCTACATCCAAAAATATGCAAAAACCTAAAAGAAGGAAAAGGATGTAAGTTCAACAAAAAATGTAAATATATGTACCCTGTAGCCATGAATCAAAATCAGTTAAATAATCAATCAAATAAGAAAATCAAAAATAAGAAAGAAACAAATAAAGGGAGGAACAAAGAATATGAGGTGAAGGAAAAAAGCAAGCCATCACCGCGATATGGAGTGTCAGCAAAGAATTTCCAAGCATCAGCTCCAAGATACAGATCAAGAGATTAATACTGTATTTATGATGCAAGAGGATATTGCAGATACGGAGAAAATTGCAGATTCAGACAAAATGAATAATTATGGTGAAGGAAGATCAAATATTATGGAAAAGTTGGATCTTTTAATGTCAGAATTTCTGGAAATGAAGAAAAGAACAACATACCAAAACAGGAAAGAGACGTTGGAAAATCCTTATTATTACCCATATTAAATGAAGGAGAAAACATGCAAACCATCATAGTGATGAATGCGCAGGGTTTAGTTACGGGTAACTCAAAAAGAAAAATAGAGTACTTAGAAGAACTAACCCAAATTGAAAAGAAAAAGATATAATGAATATAAGTGAAACCTGGTATTCCCAAGAGACTGGGAATGACGATCAAATAAAAGGGTTCCGAACTTATAGATCAGATAGAAAAAATAGGAATCAAGGGGGAACTGCAATATATGGGAAAGACAAAAAACAAGGAAAAATATATGAGAAATATAGTAACTCAGAATGTGAACTAATAGCAGTAGAATTTGAATCTGAAAAATTAATGAACATAGTAATATATAGACCCCCTAATACTAAAGAGTTTGACACAATAATGGAAAAATTGGATGATATATATAGAAATCACAAGGACTGGACTATTCTCCTATCCGGAGACTTTAACTTTCCTTTCGTAGACTGGAAAGAACGAATAGGAGATTGTGGTTGTATTTATACATATAAAAAAAGAGAGTAATAGTATTGCAGAAGATAAGAGGCAATGCGAAAAGCTATTAGATATGCTACTAGAATACAACATTCAACAAATAAATCACCTGCCAACAAGAAAGGAAAATACTTTAGACCTAGTATTTGTGAACGAGGTGAATTATGTTAATTAATAGTTTATAATGCAAGTATTTCAGACCATAATGTCATAGAATTAACAGTCCATTCCAAAGCAAGTGAAAAGAGAGATAAGCAAGAAATGAAAAAGTGGGAAGGATATGGAAAATACAACTTCTACAGTAAAAATGTAAAATGGTCAGAAATAAATGAAGAATTAAACAAAGATTGGGATAACATTTTCGTAAGTGATGTTATAAAGGTAAATACGGAGATATTATATAAAATATTAGTGAAAATAGTGGATAAATATATACCGAAGAAGAAAAGTAAACATCAGTCATGCATACCAAGAGACAGAAGGATCTTGTTCCAGAAAATCAGAAAGTGGAAAAAAGGTCTTGCAAAAGAAAAAAAATGCATGGAAAGTTATCGAACTAATAAGTAAGATAGAAAATGCAAAACAAAAGATTATACAATCAAAAGAAAATGAAAAACGGGACTTGGAAGAAATAAACCTAGTAAATATCAAGCAAAACCCCAAACTATTATACTCGTATGCGAAAAAGATGAATAAAAGAAGAATAGAAATAGGCCCTCTAAGAATTGAAGGGAGATTAACGAATGAAAAAAAGGAAATATATATGCAACATATTGGTTGAATGGTATAATAGAGAATTCACCCCTAGAATTGATAATGAAGATACAGTGCTACCTCAACATACGAAAGGCTCAACTTACGAAAAACTCGAGATACGAAAGCAAATATGAAAAATTTTACAGCTCAACATACGAAAAGTTTTCAAGATACGAAAGGTTGTTGCTGTAAAGTCCCGAGATTCGCCCGGACCACCGAGAACAATTTTAAAACTCCCGCGCCGCCAACTGAGTAAACTCGCCACCATCCTCCCGCTCTCCCATTGGTTCCTGATGCTAGTCACCCCATGAGGTCCTGCTCTCCTATTGGTCAGCATCTACCCCTTGTGCTTTAAGTATTCTATTGGTAAAAGGATGCTGTAAATTGAAAAACTTATTCATGCAATACATTTAATAAAAAAAAAAAAACATTAGGTAAAGATAGAATAAAGACCAGAAATGAATGGTTATTATACTGTTAGGTAGTTTCAGTAGTTGAAGAGAGATAATGAAAATTTATGGCTTACTGTGTAAAGTGATTTCTTGGCGATCTTTCGATACTCGTAAGTGCTGGATGTAAACAGAAGTTTGGAAGCTTTTTTTTGTTTGTTTATTATAGTTAATGGTTACTTAATACATTTAATAAAAAAAATTGTTAATTAGATATCATAAAATATAAAATAAATCAGACTGCCAACAAATACATATTTTTTAGAATTTTCTTCTGTTTTAATATTACGTTACGTATACGTATGTTTCATTATAGCTGTCAGTAACTCGGTATCTCCATTAGTTAAAGATAGAATAAAGAATAGAAATGAATGGTTATTATACTGTTTGGTAGTTTCATTAGTTGAAGAGAGGTACTAATGAAAATTTATGGCTTACTGTGTGCTAGGAAAAATGATTGCTTGGCGTTCGTTTGGTACTCGTAAGACGTATAAGAGCTGAATGTAAACAATTGATTGGAGGGGTTTTTTTTTGTGTGTGTATTATAGTTAATGATTAGTTAATAATCATTTGAAATTAGTACATACTGATTATTTATACATTTTATTGGCATATTCTAAGCTTTTAGCTCTTAGGTTTAGATGTCAGAATCATAGACTAGGCTACAGTAGCAACCGGTAACATAGGCTAGGCTTATTGCTAAGGGACATATGGTAAAGTCCTAATATATGCAGTAAAAATGGGGTTGAACATTACATGCAGTTGAATATTACTCAAGTATGTATAGTATTTTGCCTTTTTGGAGTCATATTTCTTCCGTCGGATCGGCGTCATAACCCTAGAACATGTGTTTTAGGCCTGGAAATATAATTTACTGGGGTGTTTTTGGAGGGCTTGGAACGGATTAGCCATTTTACATGTAAAATGTGGTTCAAGATACGAAAACTTCATGATACGAAGGGCACCTCAGAACGGATTAATTTCGTATCTCGAGGTACTACTGTAATGGTATAGAAGTAACGGATGAAAAAAGTGAATATTTAGCAGACATAGATATTAATGAAGCCGATATTGTGCAGGCTATTAGTGAAATTAAAAATGGAACTGCAGCTGGGCCTGATGGTGTCCCTGCTATTTTGTTAAAGAAAGTAGTTCATTCTATCACAAAGCCACTTGCAATATTATTAAGACAAAGTGTAGATACAGGCAAGATTTATGGTGAGCACAAATTAGCATATATTACCCCTACTTTGAAAAGTGGATCAAGACTAGAGGCAAGTAATTATAGGCCTGTGAGTCTAACATCACATATTATGAAACTGTATGAAAGGGTAATGAAGAAAAATATTATGAAACATTTAATAAAAATTAATTTGTTTAATATAGGACAACATGGTTTTGTACCCGGAAAAAGTACACAAACCCAACTGTTAGTCCTCCGTGAGAACATACAAAAATATGAAAAGCGGAAATGAAACAGATGTAGTTTATCTAGACTTTGCAAAAGCTTTTGACAAGGTAGATCATAATATATTAGCGAAGAAAATTAGAAAACATAATATAGTGGATAAAGTAGGAAGATGGTTAAAAGGATTTTTACACAACAGAAAACAGATAGTTATTGCAAACGATGAGAAATCGGATGAAGCTAAGGTAATATCCGGTGTGCCACAAGGTACGGTGTTTGCTGCATTACTGTTTGTTATTATTATTGCAGACATAGACAGTAATGTTAAGGACTTGGTAGTGAGTAGTTTCGCCGATGACACATGTTTTGCAATGATCAAATAGCAATTCTATTGGCAAAATGTAAAGCAAAAATGGGAATGTTGTTACGGCACTTCAAAACAAGAAAAGCTGAACACATGATTATGCTTTATAAAACATATGTTCGTAGTCCACTTGAATATTGCAATATGATATGGTACCCACACTATCAAAAGGATATTGCACAAATAGAGAGTGTACAAAGGTCCTTTACAGCTAGAATAGAAGTTAAGGATCTTAACTACTGGGAAAGACTACAATCCTTAAAATTATGTAGTCTATAAAGGAGAAGAGAACGCTACATGATAATTAGGCATGGAAACAGATAGAAGGAATAGCCAAAAACATCATGGAGCATCATGGAGCTAAAAATATCAGAAAGAGCAAGCAGAGGTAGATTAATAGTGCCCAAAACTATACCAGGAAAAATAAGGAAAGCACACAGGACTTTAATCCACTATGCACCAGCATCAATAATGCAGCGTCTATTCAATGCGTTGCCAGCTCATCTGAGGAATATATCAGGAGTGAGCGTATATGTGTTTAAGAATAAGCTTGACAAATATCTAAGCTGCATCCCAGACCATCCAAGATTTGGAAGATGCAAAATATACCGGAAGATGTACTAGCAACTCTGGTAGACATTAGAGGTGCCTCACACTGAGGGACCTGGGGCAACCCAAACAAGATGTAAGGTCTGTACGGTAAGGTCTCCCCTTAATAATTCATAAATAATTTCACTTATGTAAAGACAATCTCTCTCTCTCTCTCTCTCTCTCTCTCTCTCTCTCTCTCTCTCTCTCTCTCTCTCTCTCTCTCTCTACTTAGATTTCCAAAAGGCTTTTGACAAAGTTCCACATAAGAAACTAATGACAAATGTTAGAGCTTTACGAATTGTAGGAGAAATAGCAGACTGGATCAAAGGCTGGCTAACTCATAGAAAACAGAGTTATAATAAATGGCAAAGAATCAGAATGGGTAGATGTGACAAGCATAGTTCCTCAGGGTTCTGTCCTTGGCCCTCTTGTTTTTTATTTACTTTAATGACACTGATGTAGGCTTAACCATCAGGATAGCCAAATTTGGAGATGACACCAAACTAGGTATAAATGCAGCAGACCCAGATACAGTGGAAAGGTTAACCCTTTCATGTCCAACTGACGTAAACGTAAAAATACTCTATCCCCTATCTATCCAATTGACGTAGCGGTACGTAAAATTTACCGAAATTTTTCGTACGTGTAGTAGGGGCATTCTTTTTAAATTTTCGGATAAGTAGTGATTTCCATAGGCTAGATCATACCTTGGACTGTGTATCTCAGGTATCAATACGCCAGCAAAGTAGTTTCTGTACTGAGCATGCTCAAATCCCTGGCGTAGTAAAATTCTCACAATGAAATCAGCTGATCGTACCTACACTTCCCTCTCAGTGACCCCAAAGCCATTTTTCCTAACTCTCCCTTTATTCTTCAACTTTTCCTCTACAATTTCGTATATTTACAAAGTAATTTCTATGAAAAATAACCGAGATAGGGCTCTTAAAAAAATTGTTATTCTAGCAATAAATGTTGACAACGGTAAAATTTTTTTTCGTTTCGATCAATTTATAATGTCAAAATGAAACTGTTGCTGTATCCAAATCTATTTTTCTTGACCTTCCCTTTATTCTTCAACGTTTTCTCTACATTTTCGTATATTTACAAAGGAATTACAATTTAAAATAACCGAGATAGGGCTCTTAAAAAAAAAAAAAATTCTAGCGATAATTCTCACTATGCGCCGGGCGGAGCACTATGTTTCTTATCCTCTTTTCTATCGATTTTTTCACCGGCTGGACTTATTCGTTTTCCATTTATTTATATGTCGATATTTAGGGAATTTTATTGGCTTTCTCATAAAAATAATTTCATACATTCAACTTACCTGTCAGATATATACTTAGCTATAGACTCCGTCGTCCCCGACAGAAATTTGAATTTCGCGGCACACGCTACAGGTAGGTCAGGTGATCTACCGGCCTGCCGCTGGGTGGCAGGAATAGGAACTATTACCTTCTAAGGACAGATTTTCTCTGTCACTGGGAATGTAAACAATACGTTTGCTTTCCCTCCTGATTTGATTTTCGTGTTTCTTCGCCATTGATCTTCTGGGCTAACTTTTACAGGGAAGTAATGGATCTTTGGTTCGGCATACGCTTTTGTTAACTTTTAGTAATTTTTTGATAAAATTAACTTCGAAAATTTCGAAGATTACATTACGTGTAACTACCGAAGCTTTCGGTAGACACTCAACACTTTCAAGAAAGGGAATTACTTATATTTATTCATTAATACAAATAAGTGTTAGAATTTGATTGAGGAAATGTATATCTTTCTTCCTAGTTGGGGAAGTCAGAGAAGTAACTATATACGCTTCCTTTAGAAGCTTTATTAGCTCTTGTGTTAACGAGCAATTAGAGTATTAACAGTACTAGTAGTTGTTGCATCCTCATCACCTTCTTACTTCACAGAATCTATAATTTCATATTTGCAAATTGAAGATAAATGGATGTAGCTCAAATGCGAGCTCTTAAAAGGTAAGAAGTGAATATAGTGTTCCCCATTGCAATAGAGGGTGCGTCTGATTGGCTCTGTCTCGCTCCCAGGTCTAGACCTCTTCCAAGCTCACAGGCCCAGAGGAGAAGGAATGTCGAAAGCCTTGCGGAGGTTATGGAGAATCCCCACCGATCAGGCGTCCCCTCGGCAGGTTCTGTAGAACGTCTCAGACTGCCAGGGATAGCCATTGGAAAGGCATCCTAATTCAATGTGTTCCCCTTATTATTATCGTCTCGACGAATAAGGAGAAGAAAGATTCAACGGCGTAGATTAAATGAAGATGCAAGATAATCTCGTCATGGGTATCAGAACCTCAAAAAAGACTGCTAAAATATGATATCATTTGATAGCAGTGGTGGTAGAGGCATTGCCCTATCCTGTTTTCGTCCCCCGTACAACAAGACAGGGGCTCTATCCCATGGGGGTTTGAAATTATTATTATTTTTTTTTTTTTCAACAAATTCCTCATCGGTACATTTATATGAAAATATATCTATTCGGGGAAGAACGAATTAGATATTAAAGAATATTTGTTGATCAAATGATTATCAATCTCGTTTAGTGATTAAACATATATACAGTAGTACCTCGAGATACGAAAGGCTCAACTTACGAAAAATCCAAGTTACGAAAGCAAAGACGAAAAATTTTACTGCTCTACATACGAAAAGTTTTCAAGATACGAAAGGTTTCTGAAAGT
Source organism: Macrobrachium nipponense (assembly GCF_015104395.2). Classification (NCBI taxonomy): domain Eukaryota; kingdom Metazoa; phylum Arthropoda; class Malacostraca; order Decapoda; family Palaemonidae; genus Macrobrachium; species Macrobrachium nipponense. The sequence goes on from NC_087209.1 coordinate 56,261,054, forward strand.
CCGAGATTCGCCCCATAACAATTTTGAAACTCGCGCCGCACGCCGCCATCTTAGCTATAGTAGACTCGCCACCATCCTCCTGCTCTCCCATTGGTTCCTGATGCTAGCCAAGCCATGAATCCTTCTCTCTAATTGGACAGCATCCCTCCCATCATGCATCTTCTATACATACGTAGTACGTGTTGGCGTGCTTTACCTCGGCCACTTCGCACCTGAAACTTTACCGTACGCAATCTGCATTCGTTCGCTCCAACGATTTCGTTTAGTAACGTAAATTCGTTAGTGATTTCGTTGCAGTACGTACATATTATCGTGTTGTGCTACTTTATCGTGTTGTGAGAACGTAACTTAATTACGTACAGTACATAGAGTCATGGGTCCCAAGAAAGTTGCTGAAGTTCACAGAAAGAAGAGAATGCTTTCTATGGAGACAAAAATGGAGATAATAAAAAAGTATGAAGCTGGCTTGCGGTTGAGTGTGATCGCTAAGGAATACGGCCGAAATCCGTCGACGATAGGCACCATCCTTAAGCAGAAGGAAGCCATCAAAGCAGCTACACCTTCCAAGGGCGTCACTATTTTGTCCAACAAGAGGAGCCATGTGCATAATGAAATGGAAAGGCTGCTTCTTGTATGGATCGAGGACAAAGAAATTGATGGCGATACGATAACCGAGACGGCAATCTGCCAGAAGGCCAGCGCTATTTTCGGCGATTTGATTGCCCAAGCCAAAGACGACGGCGGAGAGGGGACATCAACGGCAACCCCAGAGTTCAAGGCTTCTCATGGGTGGTTCGAAAAATTCTGTAAACGGACTGGCATCCATTCGGTGGTGAAGAAATTGAAATTACGTAAACTATAAAAAAATAAAACGAAATGTAAAAATCAAAAAAAGACAAAAGAAATTTTATTTTTTCAGTTTTTGTAAAGTTAAGTGTTACAGTTTTGTTAATGTGTTTTGTAAAGTTTAGTTTGTTTTTTGACATTTTTTTATGTGTTTCGTAAAGTTAAGTGTACGTATCTGCCGTTTGTCCTCCTCCTCCTCCTCTGCCGCCACTTTCGGAGATAGCCTCACTCGAAAGGTAAGCTTCGACATTTTACGTTACAGTAATAATATTTCTTGTACACTAATATACACTTTATTTACAGGTTTGATTTTTATTCTTAATTTAGGTATTGAATGGTCCAAATTGTTGTAGTATTTCATTGTTTATAGGTCAATTTAGCTTTATTATGAAATTTAATGGGGTGTTTTTGGAGGGCTTGGAAAGGATTAGCCATTTTACATGTAAAATGTGTTCCAAGATACAAAAAACTCATTATACGAAGGCCGCCTCGGAACGGATTAATTTCGTATCTCGAAGCACTACTGTCATAACTTTTAAGCTTCTAGCTTATTCGGAGCACCAGGAGTATTTCGAGCAACGATACTCCTCCTTGGTGCCAGGAGTATTCGGAACGAGATACTCCTGCCAGGCGCCAGGAGTATTCCGAGCACGATACTCCTTCTAGGCGCAAGGAGTATTCGGAACGCGATACTCTGGCCAAGCGCCAGGAGTATTTCGAGCAAAACCGATTTTTTCTCCTAGCGCCCAGGAGTATTCGGTAACGCGATACTCCTGCCAGGATCCAGGAGTATTCTGAGTACGATACTCCTCCTAGGCCCCAGGAGTATTCTGAGCTCGATACTCCTCCCAGGCGCCAGGAGTATTCTGATCACGATACTCCTCCTAGGCGCCAGGAGTATTCGAAACGCGATACTCCTCCCAGGCGCCAGGAGTATTCAGATCACGATACTCCTCCCAGGCGCCAGGAGTATTCGGAACGCAATACTCCTCCCAGGCGCCAGGAGTATTCGGAACGCAATACTCCTGCCAGGCGCCAGGAGTATTCCGAGCACGATACTCCTTCCAGGCGCCAGGAGTATTCAAGGCAAGATACTCCTGCTTAGAGCCAGGCACTTTCTCCTACAAGAAGAGCCTGACAACCACCAGGAGTCCTCCAGGCGTAAGGTGAAAGACATTCGAGGCTTCTCCTGATAGGGACGGGAGTTGTCGCACAGGCGGCCGTCGCCCTTGTCAGGATAGTCTTAATGCAATAAAGGCAAGAGCAAGTTCGGCCTTTTCCTGGCAGGGACTCAAGATGTAGCACAGGCGGCCGTAGCCCTTGTCAGGTTAGAGTCGGTACTGCTAAAAGCTCTTCACCTTACGAAAGCAGGCGCTCTCCTCCGGTTGCTCATTCTTCTCCCAACTTGATGGACAGGAAATGGAAGATAGATCGGAATTGGAAGCCAATAAGAGGGCAGGTCTCTCAGTTTATAAGACCTTAGCGACCTGTTTTTTTATTGGAAAAAATTAGTTCATTACTAATAAGACGATATTAAAATCTTCCCCCTTCTAAAATAATGCAACCAACCATTTACAGAAAGAGTGGCAATCGTTTGCAAATTGAACAAGATTCGTACGAGCTCTCTTTCATTGATTAGAGGCTCTTCCAGATAATAGAGGCGTAGAATACGGCCTTATAAAAATTTGAGGGATTCTCTCCGATCCTAGGGTGTTCATTGCGATCTCTTTCGACTAATACTAATTCGTGTTTATTGACGAAAAGAACGAAGAGGGCAAGATTTCCATTCTCTCTCTGCATCGGAGAGGAAAGAATGTAGTAAGAAACGACTACTGAATGACAAGTCATATACGCATACCTTAGTTGCCTTTGTGGTTCGCTACGGAATTATCTATATCCTTACAGGATTTTCCTAGTAAGGACTTTGCTTAAAAGGTTTGTTACGACAATACCTACTCAGCTTCGGTATTTAACAAAGGTTGTTTGGCTTAAATTTACATTATTGAGAGCTTCCTTAGGCTCAAGAATTATTATATTATATTCCTTCATTGAATGAAGTAACTGGCAACTCATGATGAATGCAGCCAGGCAGCGAACGAGTCGGCCGGGCTGTCATTGTAAGGCCAATGCAGTACCATCCAGTTCTCTGTTATGAACAGTCGGTTACATCTCTCTCTCCAACGGGATCGAATGGTTAACCGTATATTCCCCCTACAATCATGGACTTACGAATGGAGGGGATAGTTAAGCTAACATAAATAAAATATTGTCTGCCTTTTGCTAAGAAGCTTTCAATAAGAAAGATATTATAACCTTTCAATGCTGCTGTTTACCGTAGGTAACATTATTAAAGGATTCTAACGCAGCAGAACATTATATTATATAATGCTCTCATGCTTACGAAAGCATGGCTTATTAGAATACATGCTTAGTGAGAAGATGGATGTAGTAGAGAATTCACTTTAAGACTACGGTATGGTCAAGTCTTTCGAGAAACGCACACAACCTTTTTAGAATCGGATATTGCTCAAGAGAAGATGGATGAGTGGGATGGGAAACATTCTCTTCGTGGCAGAAATGGTTTCCCTGAATGGACTATACTGCGTATATAAGAGTTTTTTCCTACTAAGAACGGAATTAACATGTGTAAGGATGTCGGGTACCATAAAGGCACAGATGTTCTGGCACATAACATAAAGAGAATTAGAAGAAGGCGCCAGCCTGGCGCAAAGCGCCAAAAGCGCCAACCTGGCGCAATGCGCCAGAAACGCTAGCCTGGCGCAATTGCGCCAGAAGCGCCAGCCTGGCGCAGAAGCACCAACCAAGATAATTTCTCGTTTAGCAAGTTATTAACCTAAGAGTCCAGTAGCCTTTCAGACAGCAGGCTCGGTAACGGCAAAATTTGTTCCTGATTTCGTTACCCGTCTAATCGGAAAAGGGTCGCTTTCAGGAAACGATAAAATGATGGATTTTAATCATTTAGGCCAATTCCACGACTTTCTCATATTGCAAGAAGCATCGAGAATCTCTTTTTTCGCCCCTGTTCGCGTTAACAAAAGAGAACCTATTGGAAACAGGCACGGAACGTAACGATCCTTACCAGGTTCGATGCAAGATTTTGCACGTCCGTGAGAACCTTCTCGATCGACGATAATAACTGTTAACATATGTTTAACATTTATTGGAAAGAGTTGTGAGAACCTGCGGAAAGTATTCACAGATCTCTTCGCAAGGTAGAAGACGAACGAGCTTCCTATAGACTACTTCCTTTTCCTCGAAACAAGAGGGGTAGCAAGATACACCATCTTTAATTTAAATAGGGGAATAAACTTTAGTCTTTTTTCCCCTAGTTATATATATTCTTAACAGATATTAAGATAAATGGGCGTCAAAGGAAGAAGATGAATGCCTCATTTTGGCCATAGAGAGGTTGGATTCACAGAGGTCACGTTCTTCTCTCAGCATGTGTCGGAAGGCTTTTCTAAGAGAGTAGAGATTTTATCGGAATCTATTATAAATAATGGACCTGAAAAACCTATCCACTCTGAGTCTGTCTGCGTGCAGACTGACCAGAAGTAAACATGAATGAGAGGATTTTTCAAGAGAAGTTTGATAACTCCTTCAAATATGCTAAAGACATAGAGTTGCTGCAGATCGTGGTAGAGGGAAGGGGGAAACTGTCCTCTTCCGATACCTCTGTGAACCACATAGTGGTTTTCTTCCCTTTCAGAGGGAAGAATCACCTTGGTATTTTCTGCTATCAATGAACACAGTAAAAGGATATACTCGGTCTCGACAAAGAGTATTAGAGATAGCAGAGAATTAAGATCTTCGGGATCTTATACAATATCTCTATATGACAAGAGTAGGAGATCTTATACTTAGAATGGGATCCTATTTTGGGCCTCAGATTCCGTGTTCTGACAAGATGGAACTGCTCCTCATCAAATGTTTCTCTTGGTCCTAAACGACCAAAAGGACAAGTGAAATTTTTGGGCTTTGAAATCTGGAATCAAATTCTATAAAGACTCGGCAATGGGTTCTTGCCAGCATAGTATGTTTGGCAAAAGAACTAAAGCCTTTTATTCCTGAATCAACGCTTTCAGATAGAGGATTCGTTGTCCAGGCAATGTATTTACGTTTTCATCTACAGAGGAAGAAAAGGTTTAAACGTTTGCTGACAGAGTCTTTGGAATGCGATGAGGGCTCAAACTACTTCCCAGAAGGTTCAGAGAGATACATTAAAGAGCTAGAAATCAGGAGTCCTCCCAATTTCAGCTCAGTCTCTCCTTAAACTTCCAGGCTCCTTCCCTTCCTTTGGGCAAGGATAGGGAAGAATCTGCAACGAGAAAACTCATCAACATGTAGGAAGAGAGCTCGTTAGCAACGGAAGTATTCAAGAAGGATCCTCCTCGGAGGAAGACTTGTCTCTAGGACTGTTAGATTTCCTATCGTCTACTGGATGTAGCTGACTAAAATCATCTCCCCTTGCCGGAGAGACTAAAAGCTCAAAGTGAAAGAACTTCTTCCACCCTTCTCCAGTCTCCTGATAAACGATTGTGGATGTTCAGGACTTTCGGACAATGTAGCGCCAATCAGGCGCCAAAATACCAGAACAGGCGTAAAGACGCCAGAGGAAGACAGTCCAAATAAACACTGTCATTGTCTGATGAGGAGAAGGAGCGGGCCTCCAACCTGGCGCAGATGCGCTAGAGGCAAACAAATCGGAAAAAGTGTCCGATGTGGACATCGCCAGTTTTCCTCGAGACTCTTAACAAGCTCGAAGCTCCAGCAAGTGGGAAGAAGTCAGCCAGGCTCCAGGCAGGCGCAAGGCGCTAGCCAGGCGCGAGACGCCAGCCAGGCGCGAGGCGCCTGGCAAGCAACATGCGCCAGCCAGGCGCAAGCCAGGCTCTAGGCTTCATCCAGAAGAGATCAATTTCAAAGAAAGCCCTGGTCTTCTTTGGAACAGTGTGATCTCTAAAGCACTTCTTAAGTAACTTGATGATTCCTTCAAACAGCTGAGAATTAAAAGCGCTTGAAGTGCGAGCTTTTAACAATTCTTGTTCTTTCCATAACAATATGTCGTGAGAGACATATTAGCTGTAATTTACGGGAGATGCAACTCTGTGTTGTCTTCTCTTTGCACGAAGGAGGTCAAGTTGACCTATGAGAGATCCTTCTCTCTTGGTTACGTGTCTACGGATACGTTGCTTGGATAGGGAGCCGACACTGATCCTTAACTAGTGAGTTAAAAAATTTTTATTTTAACATAAGTATACTATTTTCTTTGGGTTATTTGAAATGAGTTTGGGGATAGCTCTTTTCAAATTAAGCACAAACCCTCGTGTTAGGATCAGGTGATCGGGATCGGTGTTGTGCTCCTTAATTATGCCAGTAGGCATAGGTGTGTTGTCATGTAAGTGGATAAGACCCCATTGACAAATGCCCACTAGATTCTGTCAAGTAAGTGGATAAGACCCCATTGACAGATCTACAAGAACTCTTAGCCATAGGTCACATCCTCGCTCAGGAAGTCGACCCTTCGTCGAAACACATAGGAACCAAGGTTTTATTTATTTATTACCTACAACGTATGTTGTTTACCTGTCTAATCAGTAAATAGCTGTCTCTTGCCCTCTACCGAGGGTTGCCAATCAGCTAAGTATATATCTGACAGGTAAGTTGAATGTATGAAAATGATATTGTTATGATACAATAAAGTTTCATACATACTTACTTGGCAGATATATGCGATTATGGCCCACCCAGCCTCCCCGCAGGAGACAGGTGGAAGAGAAAATCTGTCCTTAGAAGGTAATAGTTCCTATTCCTGCCACCCACCGGCAGGCCGGTAGATCACCTGACCTACCTGTATCGTGTGCCGCGAAATTCGAATTTCTGTCGGGGACGACGGAGTCTATAGCTAAGTATATATCTGCCAGGTAAGTATGTATGAAACTTTATTGTATCATAACAATATCATTTCATTCGCCTGACTCTCATAGTTTTTGGGTTAAGAACGAAAATATAAAAATAAAGAATTTTTTTTTTTTTTTTTTTTTTTTTTTTTTTTTTTGGTAAATAACTCACATTTTTTTGTATTTAGAGGGCTGGGACTCTTATTCTAACTATTCCACCATAAAATACTAACATTTAGAAAAAAAGGACAGCAAAATGAATGTTGTTGGCATAAAATTTATATTTTTGCGGAATTTTCAAAATAATTTTTTTCGCACTGTCGAGCGCTCCTAGACACCTCGGATATCTGGGGACACAGTACTCAAAACTAAGCGGATATGAAAGAGTTAAGAAATGATCTAAAGAAAATAGGAGAGTGGTCAAAAAGATGGCAAATGCCTTGTAACTTGGATAAGTCCAAAGTGCTAATAGAAACAAACAACCCTCATCCCAACTACATGCTGCTTGGGAGTGACATAAATAGTTTAGAACAAGAAGAGGACCTTAGAGTCATTATTACCAGGGACTTTAAATCCACAAAACAGTGCATAAAAGCTGAAAAGAAGACAGAAACTAATGGGACACATAAAGAGGCAGTTGAAATACAGCAACAAGGAAATGGTGCTGCAGCTCTACACATCAATAGTTAGACCTCATCTTCAATATGCAGTACAGTTTTGGTTACCAACACTAAGAAAGGACATACAGATTTGGAGTGGTACAAGCATTTATCTTTTTTAGGGTAGGGTAATGTATAAAGCTAAATTTTAAATGAAATTACAGCAATTTTAATTGCATTTAAAAATTAGCTTAATTAATACAAGCAATCCCCGGCTTACGAAGGGGGTTCTGCTCTTGAGACGCGTTGTAAGCCGAAAATTGCCGTAAGCTGGAAAATCGTCAAAAACTCTAAAACAACTATAGTTTTAATGCTTTGGCTGTATTGAAAACTATGCAAAGTATTTTCTTTGCATTTTTCATAAAAAAAACTTTAAATATTGATTATTTTGCACATCTGGAGTCATATTTCTTCCGTCAGATTGCTGTCGTAAGTGTTATAACCCTGGAACATGCGTAGTAAACCTGGAAATAATGTATGGCGAATATAATTGGAAAGCGTTGTAACCTCAGAACGTCGTAAGCCGATCCCGTCGTAAGCCAGGGATTGCCTGTACTTAGGAAGCATGATTAGGGCCATATTTATAGACCAGGAACAAGTAGAAAATGAGTTTGTTCATCAACCCACACTACAAAAAAGATCTGATACCATTGGCAGTTTGCATGGACCCTTAAGATTCCTGCTAGTTAGGTAGTAGTCTCAAATTGTGGTGTCACTTATTCTCTACAGGCAAATGTATAAACCATTGTAAAATGATGCAAAATCAACATTTCAAGGGTTAGGGGAAATTTAGTTGGTCATATCTCAAGTTTCATACATGCTAGAGGGTTACCTAAGATATCAAAATGAAGGTTATAAAGTGGTCTTTTAGAATAATGCTTTAGAAACTTTCACCTTTTTTTATATGGGTTAAGAAACAAATATTTTGGAATAAAAACAGCAGATGACTACATTTGAGGATCAAGTTTTTTCCTTTAAAGATTGTTTTATTTACAGGTTATCAGTCACATTTCATGAGTTTTTGTTTTTCAAACATTTTAATAATGCTTGGATTGAATAGTTAACTGAGAAATCTATTGTTAATAACTGTAATACACTATATTCACTGTCTTTACTGCATGACTCATAGTCTTTACACTTAGAAAAAAGACTTTCTAATAATGTACATCTGATCTTAAGGATCCTCCACCCTCAAATACATAGTTTATCATTTATAACCTATTAAGCACTGTAACAGATACTGAAATAGTGAGGTCGTACTGTTTCTTAAACCTGTATTGCCATTTAAAAGAAGATGAAAAAGACTAAATCAAATAACATTATCCAGCTAAAATACAGCATAATGCAGAAAATGGCTGTTATTAAATATTTAGCAGAGTAATCCACAGATATATCAAGATAAACAGATGACGATACAATTTTAAGAGCCGTTTCAAGAGAAATAAATACACATACTGCTGAACAAAAATTACAACTAATATTCATCATCAACCAACAGATTTGACAGAGATTTTGGCTCTCTTCGTTGGCCATGCACTGGCAGGCTTCAGTGCATCCTAAGTCATTGGCCTTGCACACACAGTCGGCTCTATTATATCATTTGCTACCACAATGGGTCAGCTCTAGGAAATCAGTGGGTGCTGGGTCTTTTGTCATTAGAACTGGCTGTAGAGTGTAATCTTAAATTTCCCATCCATGATTCTCTTGGAGGGGGACAAGAGATCTCTTCCAAATGTACACCTGGAAATTGGTCCCTCTCATATGATGAAAACTTTAGAGGTTGGAGGAAGCCCTTCATTGCATTTTTGCTTTTGGCAAAACATCCAGTACCTGACATCGTTCACTTTACTGCCTGGCTTCTTTGCAGATGTGTAAAAGTTGCAAATGAACTTCTCACGAGTAGTCAGAACATTTTCAGGTATTTTTTGGGATTCTCTGAGCTTTGCAAGTGCTTCTTGATAAATGTTGCCAAGAAGTATTTTCAAGGCTCTTTTACTAATTCCAGCCAAGAAGCTTGTTGAATCACACTCAGTTACTGCATGGAACCCTAACAATGATGAGCAAATCTGTTCAAGTAGTTGTTGGGAAATGGAATGTATGCTAATGTACTGAAGGTTGTCTTTAACCCCTGTTCAAAACCAAAGTTCCCGGGAGTTGAGTTTTCTATAATTTGTTATGCAAAGGACAGCAACATCAGTGTCAGGTGACTGTATGATAATCCTTTGATGGTCCAGGGATGCACGCTTGGCATGTAAGAGAAGACATGTCTGCTTCCTCATGGTTTGAATTAAGTGATGGTACTGCAGTGGACTGACCTTAATCAAAACAGCCTTGTCATTGTCATGTTTGAGACCACCACCTATCACCAATTGCTTTCTCTCTTGTAAAAGATCTTGTCCAAGCTGTGTCCATGTCTTGACTAGGAAATCATAAAGTTTTCACTTATTCCCAGGGTTTATGTACTTCTGCCATTGCTTTGGGATTGGGGTATTTGGACTTTGAATTTTACTTCTAGGGCACTGGATGCACCTCGCTTTGATCACTCTCCAGCTTTGATAGACTTGGGTGTACAGGCAGTCCCCGGTTATCGGCAGGGGTTCTGTTCTCAGCGAAAACCAACATTAAATGAAACTGTGATTTATGGTGCTTGTGGCGCCAAGTTTTAGTTAATTGCATCGCTAACCTGTAAATGGCACCTCTGTTAGGTATGTTATGGCACCATAATACTATTATCAGCACCTTATGGCGCCAATAACTGAAACTGTGCCCATTACGGCGCCATAAATTGCCAGTTTCATGGCGTTTGTGGGGGTTTCTTTAAGCCCACATCATGCAGGAAGGTAAAGGAAATGAGGAGAGTGCCCGGTTCATGGAAACACCATGTTTTTATACATGCAACTTACCCGGCAGATATATACTTAGCTATAGACTCCGTCGTCCCGACAGAATTCAAAACTAGCGGCACACGCTACAGGTAGGTCAGGTGATCTACCATTCCCGCCGCTGGGTGGCAGTATCCGGAACCATTCCTGTTTTCTAAGCCAGATTTTCTCTGTCGCTGAGGTCGGCAACAACTGTTGTTTGGTCTCTCCTGATTGGAATTCTGCTCGTTTGCCGAGAATTGGTTGGACTGATTTGGTGAAGTACTTTTTTTTTTTTTTTCTCTCTCTCTCTGGCTTGGTATACGCTTATCGTGGACTGTGTTAGGACTTGGATTTGGTTTTTTCTATTACTATAGCTGAAGTTAAGGTAACACCTAAGTTTAGGGTGTGTGCAAGGGACAAATGCAGAACTAGGTTGTTAAAAGCAGAGGTAGATCCCCATACACTTAGTATTACATGTAGAGGTTCTGAGTGTGCATTTGATAGAACTTGTGCTGAATGTGAGGGACTTACAGAACAAGGATGGAAGGAATTAGCTTCTTATATTAAGAAAAGAGAGAAGGATAGAGCTAGAAAAGCTTCAGCAAGAAGCTCGAGTAGATCCTGTTCATTTGAACCTGAATTAGAAACTAACAAACTAGATAATGTTTCTCCCATAACCTCAGCCCTTTCTCCCTGTGTTGAATCTAAGGATTCGCTTTCAGAAATGGAAATAATGAGATCCTCGATCAGGGAGCTTCAGGAACAGCTTAAAGCTATGGAAACGAAAGGTAAGAGTGTCAGTGAGTACAGTGACCCCAGTGCAGTGGAGGGGGCGCCTGATCAGCTCCGCATTGCTCCTAGGCCTAGACCTCTTTCAAACTCCCAGGACCAGGGGAGGAGGAATGTCAAAAGCCGCAGGGAGGATGTGGAGCATCCCCAACGATCAGGCGTCCCTTTGGTAGATCCTGAAGTAACGACCCAGGCTGCCTTGGATAGCCGTAGAAAAGGCATCCTGGAAGAGTGCTTTTCTGCGTCGGACTCCTCCTCGTCTAGGCGTGGATGGAGCTCTGCTTCAAAGTCTCGTCCGTTGAAGAGATCGTGGGTTGCACCGAAAGGAGACGCTCTTGATTCGAGCCCTGAGCGCTTTCCTGAGAATTTTCCTTCTAGTAGTAAGAAGTCTAGATGACCGTCTGCAGCGCCTCAAGACCCGACTAAGCTCTTCCTGCTTAAGCTACAGGAACAGCTATCTTCCTTGGTAGGCGCTCAACATACGGATTCATCTCGAAGGAAAGACTCCTCCCTTCCAGTGAAGAGATCGAAGTTTTCTTCTCCTTGTAGAGGGGAAGTTTCTCAGTCTAGCAGGCGCTCGTCACCTGAGAGAGAGACTAGATCTCCCTTTAGGAACACCTCTGTATAGAAGGAAAGATCCCAACGGTAGCCGCTCTCAGAGAAGACGCTCGGCTACGTTTTTACGGAGAGGTCAGGAGTCGGACTCCTCTACTGAGGACCAGGTCAGGCGTCAAGAGCCTAAGAAACAGGATGTTTTCAGACGCCAGGAGTTGACAGAGCCTAGTAGGCGCCAAGAATCTAGTAGGCGTATAGAGCATACCAGACGCCAGGAGTCTAGTGAGAGGCGTCAAGAGCTTATCAGGAGTCAGGACAGGCGCCAGGAGTCAAGCAGTCGCCAGGAGTCAAGCAGGCACCAGGAGTCAAGCAGGCGTCAGGAGTCAAGCAGGTGCCAGGAGTCAAGCAGACGCCAGGAGTCAAGCAGGCATCAGGAGTCAAGAGGAATCCAGGAGTCAAGCAGGCGCCAGGAACCTTGTAGGAGCTTAGGTCTGAGTAAGACCCCTACTCACTTTATGAGCTCTTCTGAGAGTAGGAGCCCTTCACCTGGTAGGAAACAGGTTACTGAGAGGAGATCTCCTGCCTTTACGAGCTCCCTTGCTCCTTGCAGTAGCAAAAATAGGTCGCACGGAAGACGATCTTCTTCTTTTGAGAGAAGTCCCTCTACTTCTAAAAACCACTCTCCTTCGAAGGGATCTCCTGCAGCCGGAGATTTAGAAGAAGTCTCGCGTGAGGAATTCCCGGTTGATATAGTAGTCTCTGACTATAAGAGATTGTCTTTGCTGTTGTTGAAGGAGTTCGGGGATAAGCTTCAACCAGTGGATCCGCCCTCTCCAGGGTCTTTGTTGTCAAGCACGAAATCTCCAAAAACCTCCTCATTCGTGAAAATGCGTCCTACCTTAAGCATGAAAAAAGCATTCAAAGGCTTTGGAGAGTGGCTTAAAACTAAAAGAGAAGCGGGCAAGACTGTTTTTTCATGCCCTCCTTCAAAGCTGACGGGTAAACCTGGAAGATGGTATGATACCCAGGAGCCTATGGGCTTAGGACTGCCTTCATCCGCAGATGCAGATTACGCTTCTTTAGTCGATTCTTCAAGGAGGCGCGCTCTACTCTCAGCTAAAGCGACGTGGGGGATGTGTGAACTAGATCATCTCCTAAAGGGCCTCTTCAGGACACTAGAAGTGTTTAATTTTATGGACTGGTCTCTGGGAGCCCTTGCGAAGAGAGCCCAAGATCCCGAATTTGTCAGTATGGAGGAGCTCTCGAGTGTTTTATCTTGTCTAGACAGAGCGGTGATGGACGGTTTGGTGGAAGTGGCTGCCCTTTTTGGATCGGGAGTCTTAAAAAAGAGATCAGTGTACAGTTCTTTCCTGGCCAAGTCAGTCTCTCCTCTGCAGAGGTCGGCCTTGCTATATTCTCCACTATCTAGCCATCTCTTCCCACAGGACATGGTGAGAGATAGCAAAATCCTTAGCTGGTAAGGCTACACAGGATCTACTGACACAATCAGCAAAGAGGTTCAAGCCCGCTGTTCCCTTTCAAAAGAAGGAGAAAGCACCTCTTCAGCAGCCCTTTCGAGGAGCCTCTTCCTCCTCAAGAACCCCTTTTAGAAGTAGGAGACCGGACACCAGAGGAAGACCTTCCAGGAGACCTGCCGGGAAGGCAAAATGAAGAAGAAGTCCTTCAGTTAGCTGTAGGCGCCAGACTTTCGAACTTTGCCAGAGTCTGGGCGCAGAGAGGGGCGGACAGCTGGACCCTCTCTATCCTTGAGAGAGGATACCTCATCCCCTTCAGGGAATATCCTCCCTTAACAAGAACTCCAAGGGAGTTGATGGCAAGATACAAAGATCCTGTCAAGAGTCAAGCTCTCCTGCAAGCAGTGGACCTTATGCTGCAGAAGAGGGCAATAGAACCGGTTCAAGATCTCCATTCACCAGGTTTCTACAACCGTCTGTTCCTGGTACCCAAAGCCTCGGGCGGGTGGAGGCCGGTTTTAGACGTAAGTGTGCTGAACTTCTTTGTGATCAAGAAGAAGTTCTCGAAGCATTCAAAGGCTTTGGAGAGTGGCTTAAAACTAAAAGAGAAGCGGGCAAGACTGTTTTTTCATGCCCTCCTTCAAAGCTGACGGGTAAACCTGGAAGATGGTACGATACCCAGGAGCCTATGGGCTTAGGACTGCCTTCATCCGCAGATGCAGATTACGCTTCTTTAGTCGATTCTTCAAGGAGGCGCGCTCTACTCTCAGCTAAAGCGACGTGGGGGATGTGTGAACTAGATCATCTCCTAAAGGGCCTCTTCAGGACACTAGAAGTGTTTAATTTTATGGACTGGTCTCTGGGAGCCCTTGCGAAGAGAGCCCAAGATCCCGAATTTGTCAGTATGGAGGAGCTCTCGAGTGTTTTATCTTGTCTAGACAGAGCGGTGATTGACGGTTTGGTGGAAGTGGCTGCCCTTTTTGGATCGGGAGTCTTAAAAAAGAGATCAGTGTACAGTTCTTTCCTGGCCAAGTCAGTCTCTCCTCTGCAGAGGTCGGCCTTGCTATATTCTCCACTATCTAGCCATCTCTTCCCACAGGACACGGTGAGGGATATAGCAAAATCCTTAGCTGGTAAGGCTACACAGGATCTACTGACACAATCAGCAAAGAGGTTCAAGCCCGCTGTTTCCTTTCAAAAGAAGGAGAAAGCACCTCTTCAGCAGCCCTTTTGAGGAGCCTCTTCCTCCTCAAGAACCCCTTTTAGAAGTAGGAGACCGGACACCAGAGGAAGACCTTCCAGGAGACCTGCCGGGAAGGCAAAATGAAGAAGAAGTCCTTCAGTTAGCTGTAGGCGCCAGACTTTCGAACTTTGCCAGAGTCTGGGCGCAGAGAGGGGCGGACAGCTGGACCCTCTATCCTTGAGAGAGGATACCTCATCCCCTTCAGGGAATATCCTCCCTTAACAAGAACTCCAAGGGAGTTGACGGCAAGATACAAAGATCCTGTCAAGAGTCAAGCTCTCCTGCAAGCAGTGGACCTTATGCTGCAGAAGAGGGCAATAGAACCGGTTCAAGATCTCCATTCACCAGGTTTCTACAACAGTCTGTTCCTGGTACCCAAAGCCTCGGGCGGGTGGAGGCCGGTTTTAGACGTAAGTGTGCTGAACTTCTTTGTGATCAAGAAGAAGTTCTCGATGGAGACTTCTTCCTCTGTGCTTTCTGCTCTTCGTCCAGGGGACTGGATGGTATCCCTGGACCTTCAAGATGCATATTTCCATGTGCCAATTCACCCGGCATCAAGGAAATATCTCAGATTCATGTCACAGGGAAGAGTCTTCCAATTTCGAGCGCTTTGCTTCGGACTGTCGACGGCCCCTCAAGTCTTCACAGGTGTCCTAAGGAATGTGGCGCATTGGCTGCATTTGAAAGGAATCAGGATCTCGATGTATTTGGACGACTGGCTAATACGAGCAAAGTCTAAGGATCAGTGTCTGGAGGACCTTTCGGTAACACTAAAGATGACACAGTCACTGGGACTCCTAGTCAACCTCAAGAAGTCCCAGCTGAATCCCCAGCAGAACATAGTCTATCTGGGGATTCAGATGGATTGTCGGGGTTTTCTAGCGTCTCCATCAATAGAGAGAATAGAACGCTGCCTTTCAAAGGTGTCAGTTTTTCTAGGGAAAGAACATTGCTCCGCGAGGGAATGGATGAGTTTGCTGGGAACCATATCCTCGTTGGAGCAGTTCGTTTCCTTAGGGAGACTGCATCTAAGATCCTTTCAGTATTATCTGAAGGAGAACTGGGATCAGAGTTCCCAGGACCTCGAAGAATCGTTCAGGATCACGGACAAGATCAAGCAAGATCTTCGGTGGTGGCTAGACCCAAAGAAACTCGGTCAAGGAGTATCCTTGCACATAAAGAGCCCTCTCCGAGCGTTGTTTGCAGACGCGTCGGATTCAGGATGGGGAGCAACGTTGGGTTCGGAAGAAGTGTCAGGCACCTGGGAAGGAGCGCAGGTGTCCTGGCACATTAACAAAAAGGAGTTGAAAGCCATTCACTTAGCTCTCTTACACTTTCAAAAGCAGATCTCAGGATCGATCATTCAGGTTAATTCCGACAACACGACAGCCCTAGCGTATATCAGGAAACAAGGGGGAACCCATTCATTCTCCCTTTACGAGACAGCGAGGGAGTTGCTGCTTTGGGCTCAGGAGAAGGAGATCTCTCTGCTAACGAGATTTATACAGGGAGAGAGAAATGTTCGAGCGGATCTGCTAAGCAGAAAAAACCAAGTCCTCCATACCGAATGGACCCTCAACCCTCAAGTGTGCGAGCAGTTATGGGGGTTATGGGGAAGGCCGAACATAGACTTGTTCGCAACCAACTGGAACTAAAGGTTGGAGAATTATTGCTCCCCGATCGCAGATCCAAGAGCCTATGGCAATAGACGGCCTCCTCATGGATTGGCAAGGGACCTATACGGGTTACGCTTTTCCCCCCTTCAAACTAGTAGGGGAGGTAATAAGGAAGTTCGCCTCCTCGGAAGGAGCGAAACTGACGTTGATCGCTCCCTTTTGGCCAGCCCTAGACTGGGTTACAGAGTTGCTGGAGTGGATGGTGGATCTTCCCAGATTGCTCCCACTAAGGAGCGATCTTCTCAAACAGTCCCACTTCGACAGGTATCACAAAAACCTCCCCGCTCTAAGTCTGACTGCCTTCAGACTATTGAAGGACTTGTTAGAGCGAGGGGGTTTTCTCGAGAAGCTTCAAAAGCAATCGCAAGAGCCAGGAGACCTTCCACGTTACGAGTGTACCAGTCGAAGTGGGAGGTGTTTAGAAGATGGTGCAAGTCGCACGAGGTATCCTCTTCCAGTACCTCTATAACTGACATTGCAAATTTTCTTCTTTACCTTAGAAGTTGCAAATTTTCTTCTTTACCTTAGAAGAAAGTGTGGCCTAGCTGTCTCTACGATCAAGGGGTACAGAAGTATGCTGGCCTCGGTTTTCAGGCATAGGGGCCTGGAGGTGTCAGACAATAAGGACCTACATGATCTTATTAGGTCTTTCGAGACCTCAAAAAGTCTGAACACAAAGAATCCCAGTTGGAATTAGGATATAGTCCTTCATTATCTTATGTCTGAAAAATTCGTACCTGCTAATAAGTCTTCCTTTAGAGATTTGACAAGGAAGTCTCTGTTCCTGTTCGCCCTAGCTACGGCAAAAAGGGTAAGTGAACTTCAAGCGTTAGAAGGCAGAGTGGGTTTTAAGAAGGAGGCTGCAATTTGCTCTTTTAAGCCTCTCTTCTTAGCCAAGAACGAGAACCCATCAAAACCATGGCCTAGAAGCTTCGAAGTGAAAGGGCTTTCTTCTCTTACGGGGGAAGAACAGGAGAAGACCTTATGTCCTGTAAGAGCACTTAAATTTTATTCACAAAGAAAGTCTCTTTTAGGAGGTACTCAAGAAAGTCTTTGGTGTTCGGTCAAGGATCCGACAAGACCTATTTCAAAAAACGCCCTCACGTTTTTCATTAAGGACATTATTAAGGAAGCGCATCTTAAATGTGGAGAAGAACAGTTTAGGCTCCTCAGAGTGAAAGCACACGAAGTGAGGGCCATAGCAACCTCAATGGCGTTTCATAAAACGTGGTCCCTTCAAGCCCTAATAGAGTCCACGTATTGGAAGTGTAACTCGGTGTTCGCTTCTCACTATCTAAGAGATGTGAGAGTTACTTATGAGAAGTGCTTTTCACTGGGAGCCTACGTTTCCGCGGATTTAGTGCTGGGAGGAGCAGCTGAGGTTAATCCTAATTAGGTTAGGTAATGTAATTTTAGCATTATGGTGTTTGGTTTTTATGGTTGATTGGAAGAGGGTATAGGAATAACCCCTTTCAATTCCTAGATTTAACATGGTTAGGAGGGTCAGGTGGTCGGGATTAATTTGTGGTCTCCTCGTTGTGCATTATGTAAAACCTAAAGCTCTGTCATGTAAGAGGGCTAGCCCCCATTGATAAGATACAGGTCAGGCTCTGCCATGTAAGCGGGTAAGCCCCCATTGGCACGATCCATGCAGGCTCTGTCGCGTAAGCGGGCTAGCCCCCATTGGCACGATCCATGCAGGCTCTGTCGCGTAAGCGGGCTAGCCCCCATTGACATGATCCAGAAGGGCTATTCGGTTATAGGTCTTTACCTCACTGAAGCTCTTGAGGCATGCAGACTCAATGACAGTAATCATGAAGTCTTCTGCCCAGACAGGTAAGAACCAAGGATTGATATCCTACAACAATTGTTGTTTCCCGTTATTATTTTTAATTTTTTGTGTGTATTTAGCTGTCTCTTACCCTCCACCAAGGGTGCCAATCAGCTAAGTATATATCTGCCGGGTAAGTTGCATGTATAAAAAAGGGATTTTGACGTAGGAAAAATCTATTTCTGGGCGAGGAAGCCGTGTCGCTCCGTGAAATGTGTCCTCTTAGCACTATTTCTAGTAAAATATTGCTATGATACCAGAGAAACTGCTAAATTGGACATGTCAGAAGTCTCTGACTCGCTACACCTAAATAAAAGGTGTCGGTATAGAACTGGGGCGAGTGTTAAACACTACCACAGCAACCCCTCCAATTAGCCTTTTCCTCATCAAAAGACCCTGAAAACGGGGAGCCGACCTATAGGTCACACCCAGCTACCCTGTTGAAGGGGGGACTGCGGCGTCATACTTATCGATAGCATAGAAGCTTGGTGCACAGCAAGGGGGGGAAAAAAGGAAAAAGGGGGGGATTTCACTGGGCGACACGGCTTCCTCGCCCAGAAATAGATTTTTCCTACGTCCAAAATCCTTTTTCTGGCTCAGCCGTGTCGCTCCGTGAAATTGTACCAGAGAAACACCAAGCTATACTATCCTGAAAGGAAAAATCATATTAATGAAATCAAAGGAAATAATAAAATAGTTTAGAATTGGAAAAAATACAATTTATTTACAAAATATACTATATAGCCAAAACATGTGGCAACATTTGCAACAAGGCACATACATAATAAAATAATTACAGATAATTTGTATGTACGTAAAACTATACACGATTATACACTTATTCTAATAGCTAAGGCATTTGCTGAGGTAGGTAAAATGTTAATGAGGCTGTCATAATTGAAAAGATTCATATGACACAAGGAAGGTACTATAATGATGTAGTAGATAGGAGACACTGGTCTTCCTGCAGCTATTGCATGATATTTTAAGATCCTCTAAAGAACTTAAGGTAGTGCTTTTTGAAACAACCAAGGGTGACTTCCAACCAGTATACTTCTTCAGATCATCAAAGTCCATATATTTGAAGAAGTTAACAGAAGTTGCTATTGCCCGAATGTCATGCACCTTGGGAAATGACCCTGGGCTGGCTTTCTTGATACTATAAAAATCTGCTGCCTAATGCCTTTTAGAGATAGTGTACCACCATCTTTTCTAATGAAAAGGGGGCCTTCGGAATAGGTAGACGTCCTAGATAAATAGTCCTTAAGAGTTTTAACGGGACATAACGATGCATCCTGCGGAATCGGGACAATCTTCCATGGAGACCACCTCATCAAGGGGTCTTCATTCTTAGCTAGAAATTTCTTATTTGGCGAAAGCAACACGTCCCCCGAGGAAAGGAACTCAATATGCGCTTCATCTCTAGATAAAGATGACAGCTCTGATATTCTGGCACCTGAAGCTAGACTCAATAAGAACAGAGTTTTACGCAAAATGGTTTGGTAATCACATTTGAAGTTGTCTGTTTCCGAGGCTAACCTAAGAACATCATTAAGAAACCATGACACTGACGACGGTCTGTGAATGGGCCGTAGACGTGCACATGCCCTTGGGATAGAGGTTAAATAAGACTCTGTTAGATTGATACCAAACCCGAGAAAAAGAAAAAATCTTTTTCAGAGCTGACTTAGTGGTTGTTATTGTTACAGCTGCCAAGCCTTGTTTTCAAACAAACCGACCTGAAGAAGGTTATGGCCACGTTCAATGTCATTACTTTGATATTTGATTCTCTGAGGAACGAAGACAATTTTCTTAACTGCTGAGTCATACTGGCGAAGCCGTAGACTCTCTCTTGTCTGACTCCAAGAACAACATGTTCTGTGGATCAATGTCGCCTACTATCTCTTACCTGCAAACTTCATGAAATCCATAAAGTAGGGTTTTGTGAAGACCTGAGGAATCGAACACAGTCCTCGTTTGAACTTGTTGCGATAGTCTCAAGTCCGGGAGGAGGGTGAGGGCGAAGACCTAGTTCCAGGAGAAGGGGAAACCAGTTGCTCTTGGGCCAGTGAGGGGCTATGAGAGCCACCTGACCTTCGAAGGATCTCAACTTGTGCAGCACCTTCAGGAGAAGGTTCACTGGAGGGAATATAAAGATCTTCGTCCACTGGTTCCAATCTATGCTCAGGGCGTCCGTAGCGTATGCCAGAGGGTCCAGATTGGGGGCTACGTAACAAGGCAGCTTGTGTTTGCCTCTGTGGCAAACAGATCTACTTCCAGACCTGGTACTCTTTGGCAAACCCTCTCGAAGGATTCTTGGTCCAGTGACCCATTCTGATTCCAGAGGGGACCGACCGAGACAGGGCGTCTGCCACTACATTGTGGACTCCTGCCAGGTGAGTAGCCGACAGATGCCAGGTGTTCTTGGCTGCTAGAGAAAAGATTGCTATCATCACGTGGTTCACATGACTTGACTTTGAACCACCTCTGTTTATACAGTGTACTACTACTGCACTGTCGAGGACCAACCTGATATGAGTCTTCTTTGGAGGACGGAGCTTTTTTAAAGTCAGAAACACTGCCATAGCTTCCAGAATGTTGATGTGAAGTGTTTGGAAGTAAGGTGACCAAGTTCCCTGAACCTTCTCGTGCTGTGAATAACCTCCCCAACCTGTCAGCGATGCGTCCGTATACACCACTAGGGACGGGGGAGAAAACTGCAACGGTAACTCCTTGGCTAGGTTGGCGGCCTTTGTCCATGGGCGCAGGCGTTTTCTGAGAATCAGAGGTATCCGGGCGAACTTGTCCCGACACTTGGCATTTGCCTTCGAACGCCAAACTCGATTGATGTCCTTGAGTTTGCGGCTTTCAACAGAACGTCCGTGACTGAGGCAAACTAGAGCGAGCCTAGGATCCTCTCCTGATTCCTTCTCGAAGTCTCTTTGCACTTTAAGAATTGTCTTGTTGCCTTGGCAATCTCCTTTCTCTTTCCTGCTGGAATGGAAAGAGTGTGAGAATCCAAGTCCCAATGAATCCCTAGCCACTGGAACTTGGACTCCAGGAGTCAACCGGGAACTTGGTCCTGTTGATCTTTGAACCCTAAATATTCAGGAAAGACATGACCTTGTCGTGGCTTTCATACATTTGCCTTTGTCCATCTCCAGATTAGCCAATCGTCTAGGTACGCCACCACCAATATACCCTGGGACCTTAGCTCCTGCACCACTGCCTCCGCCAGTTTTCGTGAAAACCCTTGGTGCTATATTTAGCCCGAAGGGCATTACTTTGAAGGAGTAGGCTTCTTTCCCTAGTTTGAAGCCGAGGAATGGTCGGAAGTGCCGTGCTATCGGGCGGGACATGAATAGTAGGCGTCTGTAAGATCTATAGAGGTGGTGACGGCCCCACGGGGAAGTAAGGTCCGCACCCTGAGAGATGGGTCAGCCATTTTGAACTTGTCGCAACGAATGTACAAGTTTAGACGGGACAAGTCTAAGATCACCCTTCTTTTGTCGGTCCCTTTCTTTTGGGTACGCTGAATAGACGACCCTGAAATTTCAAGTTCTTCGCCTGGGAGATTGCTCCCTTGCTGGAGAAGGTCCTTGGAGTAATCCATCAATTCCTGCGTTGGTTCCTGATAGAAGGTGATGGGTGGAGGAGACCTTTGATCCAACTCCAGCCTAGGCCTCTGGATACTATGCTTTTTTGCCCAACTGCTGAACCCCCTCCCAACGATGACGAAAGAGGTACAGCCTGCCTCCTACCTGGAGAAACTTCATTGAGATGATGAAGCCCGGGATCCTCTCCCTGACCTTGCACCTCTAGCTCGCCCTTGGGCTCTGGCTCCTCCGCGCTGGCGAAGGATCCTCTAGCCCTGCCACCCTAGCAACTCTGGTAAAGGGTGAAATGCCCGACTCTCATAGACCCGGGTTAAAAGCGGGCGACACTGAATACTGTGAGGAGAACCTGTTGGTTAGACGGCGGCGAAAGGAAGACAAATTGATGCTGTTGTTGAGGCTGAGCCTTAGAAGTCGAAGGCTGGGATACCTGTTGAATTGGAACAGCTTGTAGCACAGGATGCTGTTGCGGGACTTGGAAAGGTTGGAACTTCCTTTTGCCTCTTCCTAGCCCTAAAACTGGCTGGAGGAGAAAAGACTGATTTCCTTTTGAAAGGGATTCCCCCAACAACGCAACCTGATGCTTTGGTTAGACGTGATGCCTCGCTCTGAACCTCGGTTACTGCTGAAGCTGGGAAGAGATCTGCACCCAGATTGAGGAAGCTAGAAGCTTGTTGGGTTCGTGCCTGATCGTAGCCTCAGATAGAACATGCTTCCTGCAATTTCTCCTAGCAATCGCAAAGTCGTACAAGTCACATTGCATGCTTAAAAGTAACGACTTCGCAATGACCTTAAACAGCAGCTCCTGAGCGTACTCCCGAGCCGCCGTCTCTGTCATCACTAGGGAGTTAAGAGACCTTGCGAGACGTGTCTTAGCGTCAAAATTCGGCTTGGATCAATGCGTCTGACAGCCTAGGAAGGCGTTCACTAAACAAGGTGATTGCACAATCTGGCTTCAGCTTGCCTACCGAGAACGTAGCTGGCAAATCCTCCCACAAATCCTCCCTACCTGGGAGTAGTAAAGATGTGGGATCTGTCTCCCTAAGCTGGGGCATGGGCTCTTCCCGAGTCACTGCCTGGAGTGTAAGTTCTGCTACCTTTGATGTAAAAGGTAAGGGGTTCCCGACATCAGTTGTAAACATGGTGAAAGGGCTTTTAAAAGCTGTTACTCTAGTATTTGAGCAGTCCCACTCTTCTAGGCTCCGTATCCATGTTTGCTGAGCTGATCTCTAGAAAGGATAACAGTCTCCTTGGGGACCTTATCCTCTCTAACAGAGCTGCCTCCGTAAGCCTAACATAGCCTATAAATGGAGGCTGTAAACCTTCGGGAAAAACTCGAAATCCTCGAGCCTACGTGTGCGGCAACCTTCTATAGTCAACATCCCCATTGACAAACGGAGCGAAGTTAGCCATTAGCCACCCTCCAGGGATTACCGGGGTGGAAAGGAGGGAGCGTGGACCCGTCAGGCATGCTCTGAGCTTGCATCAAGCTACTAGAAAGGGCTGAAACTGCCGACTAATGTCTGAGACCTGCAAT
>NC_087209.1:56284560-56302359 GCF_015104395.2 Macrobrachium nipponense
AGAAGGTGGTGTAGATCCAAGAAGTTGTCCTCCTCCACTACCTCTATAGCGGAAATTGCTGATTTCCTGCTATTCCTGAGAGAAAAATCTCATCTAGGCCGTATCCACAATAAAGGGATACAGAAGTATGCTCTCGGCTGTATTCAGGAACAGAGGATTAGATCTGGCAAATAATAAAGATCTCCACGATCTCATAAGGTCTTTTTGAGACTTCAAAGTCTAAGGAGCCAGTACCTCCGAACTGGAACCTAGACGTAGTCCTCAAGTATCTGTCATCGGAAGATTCGAACCTCCTCATCTGGCATCGTTTAGAGACATAACCAGAAAATGCCTATTCCTATTATCTTTAGCTACGGCAAAGAGAATTAGTGAATTACATGCTCTGCAGGATAAGTAGGATTCAAGGGAGACTCGGCTATTTGCTCGTTTAAGACCCTGTTTTTAGCGAAAAAAAACGAGAATCCCACGAATCCCTGGCCTAAGTCATTCGAAGTCAAAGGAATGTCGAGTCTCGTAGGCAGAGAAGCAGAGAGGTCTCTATGCCCTGTTAGAGCTCTGAAGTTCTACCTTCAGAGAAAGCATCAGATGGGAGGCTCTAGACAAGGTCTTTGGTGCGCGGTAAAAGACCCCACAAGACTGATGTCCAAGAATGCGCTGGCATTCTTTGTAAGAAACGTCATTACAGACGCTCATAAGGTCTGTCCTGACGAACAGTTACAACTATTGCGAGTAAAAGCTCATGAAGTAAGAGCTGTAGCGACGTCTCTCTCGTTTTATAAGAATATGTCGCTTAAAACATCATAGATACGACATTTTGGAGATGCAACTCAGTATTTGCATCTCATTACTTGAAAGACGTTCGTGTGACATATGAGAAGTGTTTTTCTCTAGTCCTTTCGTATCGGCGGATACGATTCTGGGTACGGGAGCCGACACCAATCCTTAAATGTTATATACTTTTCTTCTTTTTGGATATGGTCTGGAGTCTCTTCGAACAATGGAGGGACTGGTTTAGCACGGGCGGCCGTCTATGTTGTTCAGTAAGAGACGCTTGTCATATCCAATTAGATGAGTATAATTTTTTTTTTGAAAATTATGTATGTGTGTGTAGTGGTTTTGAGTTACGGTTGTTGTGACGAGTTCGGGGATAACTCGGAACAATCCTTAGTTCTAACATATGGTTAGGATCAGGTGGTCGGGATTGGTTGTGTGCTCCTTCATAAGGTGTATTGTCATATAAGTGGATCAGCACCCATTGACAAAGTCCTTTTAGGCTCTGCCGAGTAAGCGGAGAAGACCCCATCGGCAGACCCACAAGAACTCTTGGCCATAGATCATATATCTCGCTAAAGTTTCTTGAGGTGATGCAGACTACTGGGCAAACACCCACGAAGTCTACCACCTATCAGGTAGGAACCAAGGTTTTATTTATACCTACAACATATGTTGTTTACCTGTCTATTCCATATAGAAGCTGTCTCTTACCCTCCACCGAAGGGTGCCAATCAGCTATGTATATATCTGACAGGTAAGTTGATTGTATGAAAATGATATTGTTATGTTACAATAAAGTTTCATACATACTTACCTGGCAGATATTATACAATTAAAGGCCCACCCAGCCTCCCCGCAGGAGACAGGTGGAAGAGAGAAAATATGATAGAAAACGGGGATGGTTCCTAGTCCTGCCGCCCAGGGCAGGCCGGTAGATCACCTGACCTACCTGTAGCGAGTGGCGCGAAATTTGAATTTCTGTCTGGGACGACGGAGTCTTAGCTATGTATATATCTGCCAGGTAAGTATGTATGAAACTTTATTGTAACATAACAATATCATTTTCAGACGCCAGGAGTAGACAGAGCCTAGGAGTTGACAGAGCCTAGTAGGCGCCAAGAATCTAGTAGGTGTATAGAGCATACCAGACGCCAGGAGTCTAGTGATAGGCGTCAAGAGCTTATCAGGAGTCAGGACATGCGCCAGGAGTCAAGCAGGCGCCAGGAGTCAAGCAGGCGTCAGGAGTCAAGCAGGCGCCAGGAGTCAAGCAGACGCCAGGAGTCAAGCAGGCGTCAGGAGTCAAGAGAAATCCAGGAGTCAAGCAGGTGCCAGGAACCTTGTAGGAGCTTAGGTCTGAGTAAGACCCCTTCTCACTTTATGAGCTCTTCTGAGAGTAGGAGCCCTTCACCTGGTAGGAAACAGGTTACTGAGAGGAGATCTCCTGCCTTTACGAGCTCCCTTGCTCCTTGCAGTAGCAAAAATAGGTCGCACGGAAGACGATCTTCTTCTTTTGAGAGAAGTCCCTCTACTTCTAAAAACCGCTCTCCTTCGAAGGGATCTCCTGCAGCCAGAGATTTAGAAGAAGTCTCGGATGAGGAATTCCCGGTTGATTTAGTAGTCTCTGACTATAAGAGATTATCTTTGCTGTTGTTGAAGGAGTTTGGGGATAAGCTTCAACCAGCAGATCCGCCCTCTCCAGGGTCTTTGTTGTCAAGCACGAAGTCTCCAAAAACCTCCTCATTCGTGAAAATGCGTCCTACCCTAAGCATGAAAAAAGCATTCAAAGGCTTTTGAGAGTGGCTTAAAACTAAAAGAGAAGCGGGCAAGACTGTTTTTTCATGCCCTCCTTCAAAGCTGACGGGTAAACCTGGAAGATGGTACGATACCCAGGAGCCTATGGGCTTAGGACTGCCTTCATCCGCAGATGCAGATTACGCTTCTTTAGTCGATTCTTCAAGGAGGCACGCTCTACTCTCAGCTAAAGCGACGTGGGGGATGTGTGAACTAGATCATCTCCTAAAGGGCCTCTTCAGGACACTAGAAGTGTTTAATTTTATGGACTGGTCTCTGGGAGCCCTTGCGAAGAGAGCCTAAGATCCCGAATTTGTCAGTATGGAGGAGCACTCGAGT
Organism: Macrobrachium nipponense; assembly: GCF_015104395.2. Classification (NCBI taxonomy): domain Eukaryota; kingdom Metazoa; phylum Arthropoda; class Malacostraca; order Decapoda; family Palaemonidae; genus Macrobrachium; species Macrobrachium nipponense. The sequence continues at coordinate 56,287,465 of NC_087209.1, forward strand.
GTTTTATCTTGTTTAGACAGAGCAGTGATGGACGGTTCGGTGGAAGTGGCTGCCCTTTTTGGATCGGGAGTCTTAAAAAAAGAGATCAGTGTACAGTTCTTTCCTGGCCAAGTCAGTCTCTCCTCTGCAGAGGTCGGCCTTGCTATATTCTCCACTATCTAGCCACCTCTTCCCACAGGACACGGTGAGGGATATAGCGAAATCCTTAGCTGGTAAGGCTACACAGGATCTACTGACACAATCAGCAAAGAGGTTCAAGCCCGCTGTTCCTTTCAAAAAAGAAGGAGAAAGCACCTCTTCAGCAGCTCTTTTCGAGGAGCCTCTTCCTCCTCAAGAACCCCTTTTAGAGGTAGGAGACCGGACACCAGAGGAAGACCTTCCAGGAGACCGCCGGGAAGGCAAAATGAAGAAGAAGTCCTCCAGTTAGCTGTAGGCGCCAGACTTTCGAACTTTGCCAGAGCCTGGGCGCAGAGAGGGGCGGACAGCTGGACCCTCTCTATCCCTTCAAGGAATAGCCTCCCTTAACAAGAACTCCAAGGGAGTTGACGGCAAGATACAAAGATCCTGTCAAGAGTCAAGCTCTCCTGCAGCAGTGGACCTTATGCTGCAGAAGAGGGCAATAGAACCGGTTCAAGATCTCCATTCACCAGGTTTCTACAACAGTCTGTTCCTGGTACCCAAAGCCTCGGGCGGGTGGAGGCCGGTTTTAGACGTAAGTGCGCTCAACTTCTTTGTGATCAAGAAGTTCTCGATGTAGACTTCTTCCTCTGTGCTTTCTGCTCTTCGTCCAGGGGACTGGATGGTATCCCTGGACCTTCAAGATGCATATTTCCATGTGCCAATTCACCCGGCATCAAGGAAATATCTCAGATTCATGTCACAGGGAAGAGTCTTCCAATTTCGAGCGCTTTGCTTCGGACTGTCGACGGCCCCTCAAGTCTTCACGGGCGTCCTAAGGAATGTGGCGCATTGGCTACATTTGAAAGGAATCAGGATCTCGATGTATTTGGACGACTGGCTAATACGAGCAAAGTCGAAGGATCAGTGTCTGGAGGACCTTTCGGTAACACTAAAGATGACACAGTCACTGGGACTCCTAGTCAACCTCGAGAAGTCCCAGCTGAATCCCCAGCAGAACATAGTCTATCTGGGGATTCAGATGGATTCTAGCGTCTCCATCAATAGAGAGAATAGAACGCTGCCTTTCAAAGGTGTCAGTTTTTCTAGGGAAAGAACATTGCTCCGCGAGGGAATGGATGAGTTTGCTGGGAACCATATCCTCGTTGGAGCAGTTCGTTTCCTTAGGGAGACTGCACCTAAGACCCCTTCAGTATTATCTGAAGGAGAACTGGGATCAGAGTTCCCAGGACCTCGAAGAATCATTCAGAATCACAGACAAGATCAAGCAAGATCTTCGTGGTGGGGCTAGACCCAAAGAAACTCGGTCAAGGAGTATCCTTGCACATAAAGAGCCCTCTCCGAGCGTTGTTTGCAGACGCGTTGGATTCAGGATGGGGAGCAACGTTGGGTTCGGAAGAAGTGTCAGGCACCTGGGAAGGAGCGCAGGTGTCTTGGCATATAAACAAGAAGGAGTTGAAAGCCATCCACTTAGCTCTCTTACCCTTTCAAAAGCAGATCTCAGGATCGATCATTCAGGTCAATTCCGACAACACGACAGCCCTAGTGTATATCAGGAAACAAGGGGGAACCCATTCATTCTCCCTTTACGAGACAGCGAGGGAGTTGCTGCTTTGGGCTCAGGAGAAGGAGATCTCTCTGCTAACGAGATTTATACAGGGAGAGAGAAATGTTCGAGCGGATCTGCTAAGCAGAAAAAACCAAGTCCTCCCCACCGAATGGACCCTCAACCCTCAAGTGTGCGAGCAGTTATGGGGGTTATGGGGAAGGCCGAACATAGACTTGTTCGCAACCAACTGGAACAGAAGGTTGAAGAATTATTGCTCCCTGATTGCAGATCAAAGAGCGATAGCAATAGACGGCCTCCTAATGGATTGGAAGGGACTAGACGGGTACGCTTTTCCCCCCTTCAAATTAGTAGGGGAGGTAATAAGGAAGTTCGCCTCCTCGGAAGGAGTGAAACTGACGTTGATCGCTCCCTTTTGGCCAGCCCTAGACTGGGTTACAGAGTTGCTGGAGTGGATGGTGGATCTTCCCAGATCGCTCCCACTAAGGAGCGATCTTCTCAAACAGCCCCACTTCGACAGGTATCACAAAAACCTCCCCGCTTTAAGTCTGACTGCCTTCAGACTATCGAAGGACTTGTTAGAGCGAGGGGGTTTTCTCGAGAAGCTTCAAAAGCAATCGCAAGAGCCAGGAGACCTTCCACGTTACGAGTGTACCAGTCGAAGTGGGAGGTGTTTAGAAGATGGTGCAAGTCGCACGAGGTATCCTCTTCCAGTACCTCTATAACACATTGCAAATTTTCTTCCTTACCTTAGAAGAAAGTGTGGCCTAGCTGTCTCTACGATCAAGGGGTACAGAAGTATGCTGGCCTCGGTTTTCAGGCATAGGGGCCTGGATGTGTCAGACAATAAGGACCTACATGATCTTATTAGGTCTTTTGAGACCTCAAAAAGTCAGAACACAAAGAATCCCAGTTGGAATTTGGATATAGTCCTTCATTATCTTATGTCTGAAAAATTCGTACCTGCTAATAAGTCTTCCTTTAGAGATTTGACAAGGAAGTCTCTGTTCCTGTTCGCCCTAGCTACGGCAAAAAGGGTAAGTGAACTTCAAGCGTTAGAAGGCAGAGGTGGTTTTAAGGAGGCTGCAATTTGCTCTTTTAAGCCTCTCTTCTTAGCCAAGAACGAGAACCCATCAAAACCATGGCCTAGAAGCTTCAAAGTGAAAGGGGTTTCTTCTCTTACGGGGGAAGAACAGGAGAAGACCTTATGTCCTGTAAGAGCACTTAAATTTTATTTACAAATAAAGTCTCTTTTAGGAGGTACGCAAGAAAGTCTTTGGTGTTCGGTCAAGGATCCGACAAGACCTATTTCAAAAAACGCCCTTACGTTTTTCATTAAAGACATTATTAATGAAGCGCATCTTAAATGTGGAGAAGAACAGTTTAGGCTCCTCAGAGTGAAAGCACACGAAGTGAGGGCCATAGCAACCTCAATGGCGTTTCATAAAACGTGGTCCCTTCAAGCCCTAATAGAGTCCGCGTATTGGAAGTGTAACTCGGTGTTCGCTTCTCACTATCTAAGAGATGTGAGAGTTACTTATGAGAAGTGCTTTTCACTGGGAGCATACGTTTCCGCGGATTTAGTGCTGGGAGGAGGAGCCGAGGTTAATCCTAATTAGGTTAGTTAATGTAATTTTAGCATTATGGTGTTTGGTTTTTATGGTTGATTGGAAGAGGGTATAGGAATAACCCCTTTCAATTCGTAGATTTAACATGGTTAGGAGGGTCAGGTGATCGGGATTAACTTGTGGTCTCCTCGTTGTGCATTATGTAAAACCTAAAGCTCTGTCATGTAAGAGGGCTAGCCCCCATTGATAAGATACAGGTCAGGCTCTGCGATGTGAGCGGGTAAGCCCCCATTAGCACGATCCATGCAGGCTCTGTCGCGTAAGCGGGCTAGCCCCCATTGACATGATCCAGAAGGGCTATTCGGTTATAGGTCTTTACCTCGCTGAAGCTCTTGAGGCATGCAGACTCAATGACAGTAATCATGAAGTCTTCTGCCCAGACAGGTAAGAACCAAGGATTGATATCCTACAACAATTGTTGTTTCCCGTTATTATTTTTCTAATTTTTTGTGCGTATTTAGCTGTCTCTTACCCTCCACCAAGGGTGCCAATCAGCTAAGTATATATCTGCCGGGTAAGTTGCATGTATAAAAATGATATTGTTAAGATACAATGAAGTTTTATACATACTTACCTGGCAGATATATACGATTAAGGGCCCACCCAGCCTCCCCTCAGGAGACAGGTGGAAGAGAAAATCTGGCTTAGAAAACGGGAATGGTTCCGGATACCGCCACCCAGCGGCGGGAATGGTAGATCACCTGACCTACCTGTAGCGTGTGTCGCGAGTTTTGGATTCTGTCGGGACGATGGAGTCTATAGCTAAGTATATATCTGCCAGGTAAGTATGTATAATACTTCATTGTATCTTAACAATATCAATTTAGTTAAGAAATTCACAATTCCGTGAAAACAAATTGTTTAAAAAATATCCACAATTATATATAAAAATATATTTTATGTAAAAATATAAAACAAAGACTTTCGAACACTTGAACGGTGTTTCCTCATCAGTGTGACGTTAAAACGTCACACTGATGAGGAACACCGTTCAAGTGTTCGAAAGTCTTTGTTTTATATTTTTACATAAAATATATTTTTATATATAATTGTGGATTATTTTTTAAACAATATCATTTTAATTAAGTGTCATATTTAGTGTGATAGTTGTGTTAAAAAACCTTATCTTGTTATAGAAGTTACATTGAAGATTGGGAAGATGGATGAAGGTGATGATGCAGGATGGGACCAGCGTTCTGACTTCTCCAAACTAGAGCATACTGGATACCGCAATGGAATTCTTGGAGAGTTTGAAGAATCAGAGTCAGAGGGAAGGATTGCTGGATTCCAGAGTGCCAACATGACCAACTCAAATCCAACATATGTCCTATCAAGACTTGACGGGTTAGTTACAGCTTGCCTTTTAAAGTTGAATAATACATTAACAGAAGAGCAAAAACAAGAAGCTTATGCAATACTGAAGGATATAAAAGAGACTTTGAATGTCTTTTCCAGTCCACCCTCTGAAGTTCTTCAAGAATTTTTGGAAATGAGGCAAACAGATCATGATTGCAATTGTGTAGAAAAGAATGGTTGTCAAAAAGAGGGTGCAACCTTGAACATGAAAAGTTATGACTTTCAGTGTCAAAATATTATTATAAGAACTAAAGCATTTTGTGATAAAACTGGATGGAAAATACCAGAGTGTTGTGAAGGCTAGTTACATATTAGGCTAAGGTAGTTCAAACTTTACAGTACAGTTCTGGACTGCATATGGATATTGTAATTACAACATTTTTTTCATGGGCAGATACAGATCATAGCTTTATTGAAGCCCAACAGTCTCTTGCTGCAGCCAGAAGTTCAGTATAGGGTAATTTAGTGTTTGTTTGGTACTATTTGCCAGAAGCCAACGGGTGTTTGGTGGCATAAACATATTGATCAATGTAATTTACAAGTTTTCATTTCACTGAAAGGGGTCATCAGCTCCAAATTCTTGGTAGAAAGCAACTCCTAACTTTAAATTCTTGTGGTTCCTAAGTCATTTACAATTTACATTCCTGATGTTTACTAATGTCAGAAGCTTTTGCTTTTGAACTTTATTGTTAGGATTATTTTCTTAGGTTTGGTTTTACTTTTTAGTATACATACTGATCTGTTATAGTTTTTCTGGTAACTCGCTCTTAGTTTGTCAGTTGTCACAAGCTGTGCTAAGAATAAATTCACTGATTCATGGTTCTGTTTGTTCAACCTGTGTTACAGTATTCATAACTAAACACATAGACAAGTACAGTATATATGTTGTATATTTGTCAGGAGATTGATGGTTATTTCTTACTGATACTTCTCTCTGCCTGTATAAACTGTTAAGAAAGAAATTAAATTTGGTCAGTGCACTTTGTAGCTAGTAAAATAATTTTATCTACTTGATCCATGAGGAAGTTTGAGCTGAAAATGCTTACTGGCAGTTAACAATATAATTACTAACAAGATACCCAAGGTTTAAAAAATAAAAAAAAATAAAATAAAAGCCTGAAGAGTAGAGCCAATTTTTTTTAAAGCTGTAAGAAAATTGAAAATCATATTCTTGAAAGGCAATACATATCATCTCTGTCATCATTTAGTAACCTACAGTAATTGTGATTTGATAACAATAAAGGTTTAATGTCCTGGTAAACTATGACAGAACTGATATCCATGAAAGTATGACCAACATTGATAAAATGTGATGAATATGGCATAAGGAAAGCATATCATCATTACAGTTATACGGTACGTAAATGTTTTGTTCCGAAAGGAATGTATTAAATCTTTGTTGTTATATGGATATACATTTAGCGACAGCTGGTTTGTTCTTTGTAGCTTGGTAACAATGTATAGTTATAGGCGGCAGGCAGGTGAGTGAGTAACAGAAAACTACCCAGTTTTTTTTTTTTTTCCACTCATTGTTGAGTGCATGTCCATTGCTATTTTGGTCATAGAACTTGACTTGTTTTTGAAGATTTGTGTTATTATTGTTCTGAGTTTTGTTTTGGTGGTTACCAGTAATACTTGAACAACAATTAAGTACATATAATTCTCCTATTGCATGTTTATTTAGCATGTCAGAGACACTTGAATAACTAATGATTTTGTTCATTTCATCTATGGCAACATAATGTTTTTTTTACAGTTATTTTAAGACTGCAGGTTTGACAGTTCATAATGATTGTAATTGTTCATATAAATTACTAACTCATTTTCATAGCAAGAATTGGGTTTGTAAATTAGAGAAATGTTATCTATTATGAGTCTCAAACTTTCTTCTTCCGGTGTAGTATGCCAGAACTTACCAGGTGTGCCAGGGTCTGTTTGGTCGTCTTGCTCTCTTCTCAATGTTTGGAATGCAGAGGAATGGAGGATGGACACCAGAATCTTGTCTTTGGGGTTATCATTTAGGATTTGCCCTAAGCATTCTCTTCTTTTATAGAGGAAATGTCAGTCTTTGATCCCATTTTGGGATTGAAGTTCCTGACTGACCATCTAGACCGGGAGCTAGCTTGATTTATTCAAATAAAAATGCTTTTAAACTACTGGCTTGACAGCCCCTTTGAAAGAAATGAACTTCTGCCGAGCTTCTGCCTGATAGTACTAGCCATGGAAACTATCTTAGGGTGGCAAAGTTTCACGGTTATTCGAGTGTAAAGAGGAATGGAAAAAAGACAGAATTTTTGTTCGGTCAGGTGCTTGGGTACACAGCATGGCCCAAGGTTACTTGGGAAAGCCCCGCTATCCTCTACTACTACAATGAGCGCCTCTGACGTCATTCCTTTTGATAGCGTCACTGCCATTACACGCGTCTTGCTTTGTGCTCTGTGTTTTTGCGCTGACTTTTGGATTTATCTTTCACTTTTACGATGGATCAAGCTTCTGTATCTAAGTTAAGTACTGCTGTTATGTTTTTATGATCTCATTATACAGATCTTACCCATTTTATTATGTTTAGGAGGAGATCAGGTAGCGTGAGCTTCATGGTTCCCGCGCCGACTTCTCTCTCCCGGACCGCATGGCGGCTCCCTCACTCTTTGGTCTCCCATACCATCAGAGTTACCTTAGCAGTACTTTTTATTATTCCATAACTGTTTTATTGTGTTTTTCATGCAGTCAGCTTGAATTTATTCAGTCTAGTCTTTCACGGGGTCGTCCCCCTACTCCGACCGCATGTTTCGGATCGTAGCCTAGCTAGTTCATTATCCCGATTCGTTAGGAGTCTCTCCCTTATGTTAGGACCTAGTCCCTTCGTTTTATGTCCTGGCCCCTAGTCTCCTGCCCCCATATTGGTACAGCATACCGACTAGCCGCCTTAGGGTTAGGCTAACACACCCGAGTCGCCAGACTTGCGATTAGCCTACCCCTCCTGAACATCCTTATCTTACGCCGTTTTTATTATTTCTCCCCCCGTGTTAGACTAGCTTATATTTTATTATTTTATATTTATATGTATGTTTCCTAAGGTTATTTATTGTTGTATGCTATATGCAACTCAGGGCCGGTTGGGCCCCTGTGATCATTAAGGCCATCCACACTGCGTGTCTGTTCACCCGGCTGGGAAGGTTTCCAGTTGATCGCGTATGAGCCACCCCCGTTGCTGGACCTCCTCCCCCCTCCTCCCCTCCTCCCTCTCCCCCTCCACACCATGCCCACCCACCCACGTGGAGTGAGGGTGATCTCGCTCGCTACGCAGCTAGCTATCCGAGTCCCGCATGAGAGGGGAAGTTCTCTCGGAGGTAGGTGGGGGTGGATACACTCAGCGCTCGGGCTGGCCGTACTCAGTCGCCTTGCTTGGGGCTTGGGGTCTCTCCCCCCTCCCTCTCCCTGCACTGTACTACGGTGAGCCACCAGGCAGGGAGGTAGGACCACCTCCCCCCTCATCCCCCACCCACCACCCTAGTACTCACCTTCCTCTCCGCTCTGGCGGTTTCAGCTCCGGCCAACACCGGACCTGACTTGATAATGTTTAGTCATAGGCCTCGGCCTTAGGGTGTCATCCACCGTACATGTGTACAGTTGATATCCCATTATATATAGCATTACACACAACCTAGTTTGTAAATGTCTAGTAGTATGTCACTCTATGGGTTTTCTGTTTCACTGTCTTGCTTCCGCTCTTACAGTGGCTTGCGGCATACTCTGGCCCCCAGCGGAGTTGACCCAATATCTCTCCCCCTCTTAATACACGGAGCTATGCATAGCAGTGCAGCAGTTACCTTGACATAGCTACACTGGTCTGCTTCTCCGTTGCCACTCCAGCGCTATAAACCTTGTTATATTTTCCATATGTGACTGCATGCATACATATATATATATATATATATTCCACTGGTTGGTAGGCTCCACTCCGCCGCCTACTACAATTAGACTTATAGCATTAAGTTCTATAACCTCCCTGGAGGTTGACATGATACTCATGTATCCTTTGACTTACAGTCATCTGTTGCTAGGAAACCGGCTGTAACGCCATCCTGCAGGATTCCTGTGGCCATGAAGTTTGCCGCTCCCACGCCGGGTGCGCCGTGCGAGTAGATGACTACTTGGTGTGGCATCATGACAACTGCCACACTTGCTACGCCTTGTTTGAAGTAGCCTTTACTTAGGTAAGTCTCCATTATCAATGGCACTGAGTCCATTCGTTCGCTTATTATATTCACTTACGTGCATATTTGTTCATGAAACTTACCTGTCAGATATATATATAGCTGTATTTTCCGAAGTCCGACAGAATTTAAAAAACTTACGACACACGTAGTGGGAGTCAGGTGGTTAGTACCCATTCCAGCCGCTGGGAGGCAGGTATCAGGAACCATTCCCATTTTCTATTCATATTTTTTCTGTCGCCGGTGTTGTAAACAACTGTTTTATACATTCAAATTACCTGTCAGATATATACTTAGCTATTGACTCCGTCGCGCCGACAGAATTTCGAATTTCGCGCACACGCTACAGGTAGGTCAGGTGATCAACCGCGCTGCCGCTGGGTGGCAGGAATAGGAACCATTCCCGTTTTTCTATCATATTTTTTTTTTTCTTGCTCGGCCATACTGGTAAACATCGTTGTTGGTATCTCCGGCTGGATTTCATTTTTATTTTGATTGCAATTGATTTTCGTTTTGGACCTTTTGGTGACGTATTTGGATCGTGTATTGCATACGCTATTGTGGGACCGTTATTGGAATTTGTCTTGGATTTTTCATTATGATGTCTGATTCTGGAATTGTAGTGAGAATGTGTGTGAATGCATGTGCAAGGTGAGGATGCCGAAAGCTTCGGTTGATCCTCATACTGTCTGTAGAATATGTGGAAGTATGAATGCTCGATCGATAACACTTGTTATGAATGTGAGAGTTGAGTGCTGAAGGGGTGGAAGTCTCTAACTTCTTATTTGAAGAAGTTAGAGAAAGACCGGTTAAGGAAGTCATTTGAAGAAGTTAGGAGAACAGACAAGGTTAAGGAAGTCCTCTTCCAAAACCAAGCCTAGCTCTCTTTCTTTCGAGTGAATTGGTGAGTAATTATGTACCCTCGTCTAACATTATGAATGCTCCTTCTAATGTTTCAGGACTTTCTCCTAATGCAGATCCTACTGATTCTGCTTTGGAGATCGCAAGCCTTAAAGTAGCGCTTATGAAAATGGAGCATAAAATGGCTGCCATAGAAGGTTAGCAAAATTTTAGTGCCTGTGGAAAGTGATGTGAGTGTCCCCAGTGAAGTGGAGGAGGCGTTGTATTGGCTTCACAACGCTCTCAGGCCTAGACCTCTTTCAAGCTCCCAAGCCCAGAGGAGAAGAAATGTCAAAAGCCGTACGGAGGTTATGAAGAATCCCCACCAGTCAGACGTCTCTTCGGCAGATTCTGTGACATCCCAGACTGCCAAAGAACGCATTAGAAAAAGCGTTCTTCGTGAATGTTTTTCTTCATCCGAGAATTCGTCACCTAAAAGAGGATGGAGATCGGCGGATCATTCTCGTCCCCTGAAGAGGATATGGGAAGAAACTGGAATTAAATCAGAGTCCAGAACGTTTTTCGGAGGATTCCCCGACGGAAAATAAAAAAGCAAAAGTTTTGCCTTCTCCCGCTAAGTCGTCGAGAATGGAGAAAGTATCCTCTCCTTTAACTCATTTAGATCAAAGGGAGGAAACAACTAAGATATTAAAAGATATGCAGGAGTCCATGGCTTCCCTAGTCGGGGTTCTTTCCCGAGATCCTCCCAGAAGAAAGGATAAGTATCTTCCGGTGAAGAAATCGAGGACACCTTATTATCAACCTCCCAGGAAAGAAGTTTCCTCTTCGGATGAAGAGTCTGTCTTTCACAGACCCAAGAAAGTACGAGGTCATGGAGCGCTTTCAGGGCGCGAGGCAACCAGGGCGAAGAGACAACCAGGCGCAAAGCGCCAGCCGAGCGGGAAGCGCCAGCCAGGCTCGAAGCGCCAGCCAGACGCGAGGCGCCAGCCAGGCGTGAGGCTCTGGTCAAGCGCAAACCAACATCAGGACAAGAAGATGGATTTATTGATAAAGAACAACCTTTTGAGAGTAGGAAAAGTGTATCAAAGGAAACTACCGAGTGTGAAGCGCCAACCAGGCGCGATGTGCCAGCCAGGCACGAGGCGCCAACCAGGCGCGAAGCGCCAACCAGGCGCGAAGCGCCAGCCTGCGCGCGCGGGAGGACAACCAGGCGCGAGGCGCCAGCTGATAAGGGAATGCAAGTTGAGATGGAAGTTGCTAGGAGGAGATATTTATTGAGGCATGTAATATCTTCAGATAGCGATTCTCCTGCAAATAGGAGCCCGATTCAGAATAAAGGGGATCGAACTCCTCAAAGAGAACCTTGTACATCGAAGGCTTCTACTTCAAGGTCTCAAGAGAAATTATTGGATAGGAAAGAGAGAGCTTCTAGATCGGCTAGCCTCTCTCCTTCTAGGAGTATCTCTCCTAAGGAAAAAGATTCCCATATAAGAACTCACTCTCCTTCCATGATGGAGTTGGAAGACTTGTCGAGGAAGAAACCCCGAATAATGAGGGCGTTTCCATTACAAAGTTTTAGCGTCTCTGCTTCTTCAAGAGTTTGGAGATTCCCTAAGCCCAGCAGCTCCTCCCTCTCCGAGATCTTTGTTTTCGAGTACGAAGACTCCTAAGTCGTCCTCGTACTTAAAAATGAAACCAGCTATTTCAATGAAAAAAGCTCTTCAATCATTAAACAACTGGATGAATGTGAAGAAAGAGGCTCAGAAAACAGTTTTCTGCTCTCCTCCTTGTAAACTCGGAGGGAGGAAAGGAATTTGGTATAAGATGGAGGAAGCGATATGTGCTTATGCTACCATCTTCAGCAGAAGCTGATTTTTCTAGCTTAGTCGAAGCATTCAAGAAGGCAGGCATTGAATTCAGCGAAGGCTTATTGGAGCATGTCGGAATTGGATCAGCACCTTAAGGGACTTTTTCATGTACTAGAAGTTTTTAATCTTCTTGGATTGGTCCCTTGGAGTGCTGGCCAAAAGGCGAAAGAACCGGACGTTTTGGAACCCGAAGTTCTACATAGTACAGTAAGTCCTCGGGTTACGCTGGTCTCGACTTACGATGTTTCGTGGTTACGAAGCGCGCCATAAAAATATAAAAAATAATATTTTGCGTCGTTCCGTCTTACGCGGTTTAGCGTCGTAAGCAACGTAAACAAACGCGAAACTAGTTCCGGCGCACGGCGGAAGAATACGCTTTGTGGGGGAGAGGACGGCGTCGCTTCGCTACGCTCAGTCCTCGCCCATACGCCATTTTGGTTGTTTTACACTGCCTCTCTCTCCCTCGTGTTGTATCGTTTTTGTAACCTTTTTGCTCTTTGTTATGGCTCCCAAGCGCAAGGCGGACTCTTCTGATGGTAGTGCATCGAAGAAAAGAAAGGCCATCACCATGGAAATTAAAGTGGACATTATAAAGCGATCCGAGAAGGAGAAACGCCAACAAACATTGGCCGCTCGCTTGGCCTTAGCCGTTCGACCGTTGCTACCATTTATCAAAGATAAAGAGCGCATCGTTGAACATGTGAAAGGATCTGCTCCTTATGAAGCGACAGTGATAACTAAGCAGCGTAGTGGTCTAATAATTGAAATGGAAAAGGTTATGGTGCTTTGGTTGGAAGACCAAAATCAACGGCGTATCCCAGTCAGCCATTATGATTCAGGGAGAAAGGCGAAAAGATTGTTTGAAGCGTTGAAAAAGAAAAAAGGGGGAGGGAAGTGAAAGTGAAGAGTTTGTGGCTAGTAGGGGTTGGTTTATGCGATTTAAGGCTCGGGCCAATTACCATAACCTTAAATTGCAAGGTGAAGCTGCTAGTGGGGATGAGAAGCAGCGATTGTGAATTTCCTAAAGCGTTGTCTGAGATAATTAAGGAGGGGGGTTATTCTGCTCAGCAAGTGTTTTTACGTAGACGAGACAGGTTTGTTTGGGAAGCGTATGCCTAACCGCACTTACATCGCCAAGGAGGAGAAGTCAGCACCCGGTCATAAAGCCAGCAAGGAGAGGCTAACTTTACTTCTTGGGGGTAATGCTGCTGGCGACTTCAAACTGAAGCCCTTGTTGGTGTATCAGGCTGAAAATCCAAGGGCACTCAAGGGCATTTGGAAGGGTCAACTACCAGTAATTTGGAAGTCCAACAAGAAGGCATGGGTGACACTTGCAGTGTTTGAGGACTGGTTCGTAAACCATTTGTTCCAAGTGTGGAGCGGTATTGCGCCTCCAAGGGTATCCCCTTTAAGGTGTTGCTAGTGCTGGACAATGCCCCTGGACACCCTGCCCAGCTGGGAGACTTCAACCCTAATGTCAAGGTGGTTTACCTTCCACCTAATACCACGGCCCTTTTACAGCCTATGGACCAAGGAGTGATTGCTTCGTTCAAGGCCTACTACCTACGAAGGACAATTGCTATGGCTTTACAGGCAACTGAAACCAAGAAGGACTTGACTCTGAAGGACTTTTGGAAATCCTACAACATCCTTGATGCTGTAAAGAACATTGCTAATTCCTGGGAGGAGGTTAAGCAAACAAACATGAATGGTGTCCTGGAAGAAAATTTGTCCTCAATTTGTGAATGATTTCCCATGGGTTTGAGGACACAGTTCAGCTAGTTGTCAAGAACGTTGTTGCCCTGAGTAAGGAAATCAATTTGGAGATGGAGGTTGATGATGTTACAGAGCTGCTGGAGTCTCATGGCGAGGAGTTATCTGCTGAGGACCTGATACAACTGGAGAAGCAGATAATAGAAGGAAGAAGAAGAAGCACCCACCCCACCCCAGAGCCTAAGGCTTTCACAGGCAGGACTTGATAAGAGGTTTTGCAGAGTTGCAGCAAGCTTTGTCAACGTTTTGAGGCTCAGGATCCCACTTGGACAGGTTTCACTGGGTTTTGGTTTCCAGAGGCGTCATGGATTTGATGCAGTGTTACAAGGAGATCTTGGATGAAGAGAGGTCGCTCTCTGTTCAGACTAACCTGGAGCAGTATTTTAAGAAGGTAGAGAGGCCTGCAGGAGATCCTGTACCCTCTACCTCAGCTGCCTCTGCTAATCCAGCACCTTCTGAATGTTCTGCTAACCCAGATCTCACCTGCCCCAGTATCTCCAGCACCTTCTGTGGTTAGTTCTGCCTCCACCTGCCCCAACATCTCCATACTAGTATGTTCTGCCTCACCTCAAGAATCACCTGCCTCGCCATCTCCAGTACTATATGTTTCTGCCTCACTTCAAAAATCATCTGCCTCAGCTCTCCAGCACTCTAGGGTTCTTTTTCTCTTCACACCTCCCCCAGTCTCTCCAGCACCGCAGCTTCCTCTCCAGTGTGCAAGCCAATCAAACTAATAAAGGTAAGGAATTGTTCTCTCGTTGTTATTGATAGGTATTTGGACATTAAAATCATGTGGTATTTTTCAATGGTTCCGACTTACGCTGAAATTCGTGTTACGATGCATCGTAAGAAACGGATCAACGTCGTAACTCGAGGACCCCCACCCCTGTATTTTATCCTGTATGGATAAGGCGGTTCAAGACTTTTGTTCAGGGGGTTAATTGACATCTCTGTTCGGCTGCTGGAGTAGTGAAGAAGAGATCGTTGTTTGGTTCATTCCTGACCAAAGCCGTGTCCCCTTCACAGAGGGTCAGCCCTTTTGTATGCTCCTATATCGGAGCATCTTTTTCCTTCTCTCTTGGTGAAGGATATTGCAAAGTCGCTGGCTGAGGAAAGCAACCCCAAAGATCTCTTGGTTCAGTCTACCAAGAAAGCAAATACCAGGGCCGGTTTTCAGTGGCTCAAAAGAACGAATACGTTGTTACTCCGTATTGGCCCTTCTTTCGGATGAGGTTTCCACCTCTCGAACCTCCAACAAAAAGGAACGACAGCAGAGAAGACGCGAGGAAGGTCTCCCCTTTCGGGCCATTTAAAGTTAGGAAAACCAAAGTTAGCCAGCAAAATTCCTCCAAATTTCTGTAGGGGCCAGACTCCTAAACTTTGTAGGGAGCCTGGGCAATAAGGGAAAAGCCGACCCGTGGACGTTAGCAGTCTTGGAAAAGGGTTACATCATTACCTTTTCTAGGACCAAACCACCTTTGTCGAAA
>NC_087209.1:56302859-56322859 GCF_015104395.2 Macrobrachium nipponense
GTTCATTTTACTATACCTCCGTTCACATTCTTTTTTTTTTTTCATCTTACTTTTCTTAACCTTCTCTTTCCCTTTCAGCGCTGAATGACCTCATAGGTCCCAGCTCGGCTTGGTCCTCGACCTGAATTTTATATACCCAAACATGCTTTCCTCACTCTAAATTGAAAAACATCAGGGACTTCACATATTCATTTTTATTTTATTTTATTTTATGATCTTTTTTTTCGAAACTAAAATCATTGACAACAAGTAAAAAATACTCTGAAGTCTCATCAGTGCAGTCAAGTTTCCCGTACTGCGTATAACCAAGGCCACGGAAAACTATCTTTAGGTGGTCTCGGTATACTGCTGTATGAGCCGCAGCCCATGAAACTCTTAACCTTTAAATCGAATAAAAACTACTGTGGCTAGAGGGTTGCAATTTGGTACGTTTGATTGCTGTAGGTTGGATGATCAACATACCAATTTGCAGCCCTCCAGCCTCGGTAGTTTTTAAGATCTGAGAGCGGACAGAAGAAGTGCGGACGGACAGACAAAAAAAAAAAACAAAAAAAAAAAAAAGAAACTCGCAATGCAGCATCGGCGCCGTTAATGAGATAATTCAGGTGTCCCACTATTTCGCAAAACTTCACAAAGGTGTTCGTTATCGCTAATTAGTCCACCGCACCTGCGAACGAACGACCCATACGTCGATAGTTTCGCCTGTGCAGAGCTGCTTCATTTCCCGTTTCGTTTCTGTTTCACTTTCCATTTCATTTTCCCTGCCCTGGAGACAGGTGAGGGTTTTCTTAAGCGACTGCGAGAAACTGCGGAGATATACCTCAAGTTAACACTAAGATGGTTTGGTCACATAGGCCTTGTATAGTTTTTCCTCCCTAGGTAAAGCACGAATGAGCGGTTATCTACTCATTGTTCTGCGTAAAAGCAACATCTGACATCAGAAGTTTTAGACTCATTTCCTCCTAGACGCATCTCCCTTCGAATACCATTTCTTTTTCGTTATGTTTTTATTCATGTCCATTATAATCAGCGCAGTTCCACACCTGTCACACATATAATTAGTGTTTCTTCAGAATCTCAGACTACGAGGGTGAAGAACCAGTTAATTAACGCCAAGATTTGCTTATGGGCGATTCTCGTCAATTAGGAAAAGTGCGAATCTATACTGAAAATGAGTGAGATCTCAACCAACAGCCCCATTCCTTAGTCTCATGTCTCCATAGTCTCATGTTTCCTTAGCTTCCTGATTCCTTAGTCTAATGCTTCCTTAGTCTTACGATTCCTTAGTCCCGTGATCCCTTAGTCTCATCCCAGGAATGTACAATCCCTCAGCTAGCCCAAGCGTATGCAACTGCTCCTTCAGACCGTGGCTAGTTACTCCAAGAGTGGCTGATTTCTGACGCAGATCGTTAATCAGTTCAAGTGTGAGTGATTCCCGAGAGAGAAAATCGCTCAGCCTACGAAAGCGAGATTCCTCATTCAGCTAACTGTTCAACTTGAAAAGTTCATGATTCCTCAGTCAGCGAAAGTGTTGTGTCCTTGCTCAGCTAAAGATTGTGCAATTCATTTCTCTGTCAACTAAAGTGTCAAGTTCTCGCTCAGCTGAAAAGAGCATGATTCCTTAGTCAGCTAAAGTGTCGTGTCCTTGATCATCTAAAGATTGTGCAGTTCGTTCTCCAGTCAGCTGAAGTGTCAAATTCTTGCTCAGGTGATGATTGTGCAATTCATTCCTCAGTCAAAAGTGTCAAATCCTTGCTCAGCTAAAGGTTAAGCAATCCATTCCTCCGTCAACTAAGGTGTTAAATCCTTGCTCAGTTGAACACTGCAACTCATTCCTCGGTCAGCTAAAGAGTGTGCCATTCATTCTTCAGTCAGCTGAAGGCTATGCAATTGTTCATTCCTCGGTTAAGAGTGAGCAGCTTCTCAGCCAGATCGTTTTGGAGCCTATGAAGAGCGCGGGAATCTTTCTTCAGATCATTTTTCAGCTAAAGTGCAAGCGACGATTCCTAAGTTAGACCGTTGCTCAGCTAAAGAATATGTAAATTACTCAGTCAGAGCTTTGCTCAGCTTTAGAATGTGCAATTACTCAGTCAAAAATATTGCTAAACTAAAGAATGTGCATTTACCCAGGCAGATCACTGCTGTGTCCAAGTGTGTGATTCTTCAGGTAGACAGTTGTTCACTCCTAGAGTGAGAGACCTGATGCTGCAATCTGTCTCTAAAGTGTGTGTCAGTAATGTCGGTCGATTAGTCAATCTTTTTGATTACTTGAAGAAGCAAGACCAATCGGAGAACAGTCACAAGAAAGACTGACTTTGGAGAAGTGCATAATCCCTGATAAAAATAAGAAAAAGATTAACATTACTGACACTGAACCTACCTGTTACTTACTGTAACCCAGATATATACTTTGGTTGGCAGTTCACCCTCTGTCCTTCAGTTTAAACAAAAGATTCACCTTCAGAGACAGGGAATTACGTTTGGTGATTTTGTTTTGTGACCAAGAACGAAGAAAATCTAATTATAACGATAATTACAGCAAAATAACAACCGCTTTACCGTGCAATGATACCAAGGCATAAAGATATCTCTATGGTTAGCTTGTTTCAGAGAGTCCTAGAACTGCCTGCAAGTGTAGCAAAGTGTTGAATTTTCTAAAAAGCCTGGTATGAATCTCTGGACTCATCTGCCCAAATGAGAAGATATATCAATGAAAAATAGCCTCTTGAGCATATCCTAAGGTCGTCAGTTTTCAAAAACTTGGTTTAAATTGCTAGACAATACTCACAAGCAATTACAAGAAGGTTACAGTCGGCATCACATATCTGCACCATGAGGATAATGCCGAGATCACAATCCTACCGGCGATTCCTCATCACCTTTTTCCTAGTTGTTTTATCTGTGCTGACGTTCCCATCCAGAGACAGGAACAGAGATAAACCAGGTTTCTCAGAAGACTTCGTTCGAGATGGCCAAGACTTCAAGCTGCTTTCCAAGTCGAGATCAGGGAAGAAGATCATCCTGTTCTGGACGCAGTGGTACAGGAAGATACCGTGGGAAGGGAGGTGAGTTCTGTGGTCTATTTGCTCTTATTATCTCTCCTCTGGTTATCTCTGGGACTGTCTGACTGTTCAGAATCAACTAGCACCGTTAGCAGGTAATGGCATTGATGCTCTTATAGTCTAGCAAACTAAGCTGAATGATAAAAACAACAATCTGATACCAGTAGGTATCTCCCTTCCAGAGAGCATATCAGGTCTGATGAATCTTGAGATATAATAATCTTGGAGTTGCTATTACAAATCATATAACTTTAAGCACTCACTGATCTCTTCTTTCTGTATTCCCCATTACCTCCTTCTGTTACTTCTTTAGATTGCACCATATTCTTTGGAAGCTTGAATTTCAAGTCAGTGACCCCTTCTGTGGACTTGTTCCATATGAATAGGGTTCATCTTCTGGAAAATGATAATAATAATATGAATAACTGAATATTATATACTTGTAGGTTTGGAAATGCGTCGACTTACGTGAATGCTGGATGCACTCCTTACAAGTGTGAATTTACGTACAAAAGAAGAAGGCTTCGCGAAGCACATGCTGTCCTTTTCAAATCAGATGAGTGAGTAGAATTTTGATAGTATGACAGTCAAGATGTAGTGGATATATACATCAGATTATCTCTCTCTCTCTCTCTCTCTCTCTCTCTCTCTCTCTCTCTCTCTCTCTCTATTAACAAAATTCATTGGAAGTTTTATGAAGGAGCATTGTGTGTTGTAGAATATCATGTAGACAGGAGAGTGACTGGTTAGGAGTGCATCTGAGACAAGGGTGTTCGCTGGTCATCTCATTTGAAAATACATAGATGGGAGTGTGACTTGTTAGGAGTAAAACTGCATCATCTCCATCTTTAGCTAAAGTTCTGCTCCATTCCGTTTGCAAAGGATCAAGTACTGGAGGCTCCCAAGACGTTTCCCAAATCAGCGTTGGGTTTGGGTGGAGGTTGAGTCTCCCTTGGTGCAGCGCGGCGAAAGGGCCCTCTCCATCGCAAACGTGATAGGCAGCGACAAATTCAACTGGACCATGAGTTACCACGAGTCTTCTGACATTGTGGGCGCCAACGGATACCTCCTGTCTCGGGACATGATCATGTAACATCAACCTCATTCTAAGTAGCTTGTTGTTCTGGTTGCTTCATGCACATGTGGACCTTGCCAGGAATTTAAGTTTTGTTCCATTTGCTTTATCAGTGATGTTGACAATTTAACCTATTCTAGTGTCATCTCTTCTATTGAACTGGGAACGTTTACCATGCATTCTAAGGTTAGAGCTATGAAGTCTATGTGATTTAGTATATAACCATATACTTTCTTGTTCGTAGGCCTATCCGCGCAAATCAACTATCGCACCACAAACCAACACTGGAGCGATACCTAAGAGCAATGGAGGCCAACACAACCCTGGAAGACATGATGGGACAGGGCTGGAAAGATTTTGTGGACAGGCCAAAGGCAGTCTTCTGGATGTCCAGCAACTGCCAGACTCCTTCCAGGAGGGAAGAGTATGTAGACGAACTCTCCAAATACATTCAGGTGGACAAGTTTGGTAAATGCGGGGATGGAGAATTTACCTGTGGAAATCCCTATGAAGCCTTCGAAGAGACATGCTGGAACACCATCTTTAAGAAGCAGTACCTCTTTGCTCTGGCATTTGAGAACAGTCTGTGCAATCACTACCTCTCTGAGAAGCCTTACAACCCTCTGATATATGGTCTGGTTCCTATTGTTTGGGGAGGTTAGTTAAGCCACAGAATATTTTCGAATTTGTTCTTCCCTTTTACATCTGGTGTTTTTCAGACTTCCTAATCTTTCATTTCTTGTTTTTACTTGATTACTTTCCCTCTTTATTCCTCGCTCTGTTGGACAGTGGAGTAACCTCCCTGAGGATATGGAACCTCAAACATTCAATCGAAGCTGTGATGCACTACCACCTTGAAACAATTCTTCTTGTATTTAAATGATTACTTCCATTTTTATTTATCAATTTCTCCAATTTTTTTATTTATTTTGCTTTTCAAATAACTGGTCTTTTCTTCTGTATTTCCCATTACCTCCCATTACTTCTTTACAATAAACACCATATTCTTTGGAAGCTTGAATTTCAAGTCAGTAGCACCTTTAGTGGGCCTGTTCCATATGAATAAGGTTCATCTTCTGGATGACGGTAATGATGGAAAGTGTCGCCATTGACCTTCAGTATGTATAGCCCCCTAAAAGTAAAGAAACTTATGAATATATATCAATCGTGATGATGATGACAAACATCTATTCGTAAACAGGCGAAGGCTACGAAGAATTCTTGCCTCCGGGGTCCTTCATAAACGCCAGGTCGTTTCACCCGAAGGATTTGGCTGAGCTAATTCACAAACTGCAGAATGATCCTGTTGCATATGGAAGGTAAAAAACGCTGTTAGTTTGAATATTTCATTCAATTTAGCATCATTTAACTGTCATGTGTAGTGACTTTTCTAAGATGTCAGTATTTTAACTGACAACTGGGCTGTATCTTGGGTATCACAAATTTAGTGTTGTGATGTTATCTTTCTTAGACAAATTCTTTGTTATAAGGAATCATACAATTGAGTCAGCTTTTTTGGATATCAGAGATTTCATGATAAGAATTCAATTATTTCATCATACGTTCCCTTTAAGATTATAAAAGTTGGGGAAAAACTTTGAATAGTTTACACATCAACTGTCAAGGTGGTTCAAGATCTCCTGGTATACACATTTTTTTGTGTTCATTGCAGGAATAGCAGTTATTAAGTGTATTCATTACAGGAATACCAGTCAATAACTGTATCATCACAGGAATACCAGTTAATAACTTTATTCATTACAGGACTACCAGTTAATGACTGTATTCTTTACAGGAATACCAGTTAACCACTGTATTCATTACAGGAATAGCAGTTAATAACTGCATTCATTGCAGGAATACCAGTCAATAACCGTATTTATTACAGGAATACCCGTTAATAATTTTATTCATTACAGGAATAGCAGTTAATGACTATTCATTACAGGAATACCAGTTGATAACTGTATTTATTACAGGAATACAATTTAATAACTGTATTCATTGCAGGAATAGCAGTTAATAACTATTCATTGCAGGAATACCAGTTAATAGCTGTATTCATTACAGGAATAGCAGTTAATAACTGTATTCATTACAGGAATACAAGTTAATCACTGTATTTATTGCAGCAATACCAACTAATAACTATTCATTACAGGAATACCAGTTAATAGCTGTATTCATTGCAGGAATACCAGTTATTGACTGTATTCGTAACAGGAATGCCAGTTAATAACTGTAGTTTCTGCAGTAAATACCAGTTAGCATCTGCAGTTTCTGCAGAAAAACTAGATCATTACTCTACTCGCTAGTTGACCACCAAAGAAATTGCAATAACTTATCAAGAACTCGTCTTAATCCCAGGTACCACATCTGGAGACATTACTGGCAAGCGTTTGTTAGAGGGAGCTTCTGCGAACTGTGCCACCGTCTCCACACTGACCCCGTGAGAGGTCACCACGCTGACCTCGCCGCCTGGCGCCATAAAGCGGAGAGGTGCTTCCATCCGCCCGAAGACATGTTCGGTTCAGACGCCTGGAAGGAAGTTATCCGGGCTGGAAAGTAGAAGGATGGCTGTACCTTAGGAAGTTTTGTGTCGTTACATTTACACATATATAGTTTACAATTTATCTCAACAGCAAGAAAATAAAAGTAGAGAGTCGTATGCCTATTGCTAATTTCATCATCATTATTCTCTGTCATAAAGTCATTATTCTGTGAAACAATCATCATGATTATCTGGCCCGACATCTATTCACCCTGAGAAAAGTGACTGACAACCTTTACCAAAGGCTCCATATAAAGTGGAGCCTATAATTGCACGAAGGACGCAGCTCCGAGCCTAGAAAAATCATGCAGCGCACGTCTTGCTGGAATGCAAAGCCCATGACAGTATCAGCTACCAGATTTGCACGGTTGCGCGTCGTACAAAGCACGTACAAGCACGTACTAGACGTGACTCTGTTCGCAAACCATGTACCGTGTAACCCAGGAAAGATTTACGAGGGGAATTTGCTACCTGTTCTCCGATGAGGATGTTTGCTTCCGCCAGAGGTTTGTGTGTCACTTTCTGACACTAAGATTTCTTAAGTTGTATTTTAACAGAGATCTTTCTCATTCACAATTGATCCCTGGTTTCCTTTTTGGTGCCGAAGGCAAAAACAGCAACAGCATTAGTAAGCCATAAAATCGTCTTGCGTTTTAATTTTCGCTCACATATTTTCCATTCATTTATCAATTTGTTAAATTGTTTTTTTTTTAATAACATATCTCTTCTTTCTTTCTTTCTATATTCTGCATTACCTTCTGTTACTTATTTCTAAATGAACGCCATCATATTCTTTGGAATTTTGAATTTTAAGTCATTGGCCCGGTTGGTGGATTTGTTCAACATGAACAGGGTTCATCTTCTAACTAATAATAATAATAATAATAATAATAATATAATAATAATAATAAAATAATAATAATTTTATTATTATTATTAGTATTATTATTATTATTATTATTCATTATTTTATTATAATGTCTGTGAATTTCATATTATAATGTATGTGAATTTCAAGTTGATGGTCCCTTTGGTGGGCTTGTTCTATATGAATAAGGTTCATGTAGTGAATAATAATAATAATAATAATAATAATAATAATAATAATAATAATAATAATAATAATAATAATAATAATAATAATAATAATAATAATAATAATAATAATAATAATAATATTATATATATTTATATAATAATAGGACAAAGTCAAGAAGAAAGTATCACTCATTGATGTCGCAATACCATGGGACACCAGAGTTGAAGAGAAAGAGAGGGAAAAATGGATAAGTATCAAGATCTGAAAATAGAAATAAGAAGGATATGGGATATGCCAGTGGAAATCGTACCCATAATCATAGGAGCACTAGGCACGATCCAAGATCCTGAAAAGGAATCTGGAAAAAAACTAGAGGCTGAAGTAGCTCCGGGCCTCATGCAGAAGAGTGTGATCCTAGAAACGGCACACTAGTAAGAAAAGTGATGGACTCCTAAGGAGGCAGGATGCAACCCGGAATCCCACACTATAAACCACCCAGTCGAATTGAAGGACTGTGATAGAGCAAAAAAAAAAAAAAAAAAAAAAATAATAATAATAATAATTAATAATAATAATAATAATAATAATAATAATAATAATAATAATAATAATAATAATAATAATAATAATAATAATAATAATAATAATATGAAGAACAGTAGGAGAAGAAAACCAACCTAAGCATGGCATGGATAGACTATAAGAAAGCCTTCGACATGATACCACACACATGGCTTAATAGAATGCTGAAAATATATGGGGCAGAGGAAAATACCATCAGCTTCCTCAAAAAAAACAAAAATACAATGCGCAACTGGAATACAATACTTACAAGCTCTGGAAAAGGACTAGCAGAGGTTAACAATATCAGGAGAGGGATCTTCCAGGGCGACTCACTGTCCCCACTACTCTTCGTAGTAGCCATGATTCCCATGACAAAAGTACTACAGAAGATGGATGCCGGTACCAACTCAAGAAAAGAGGCAACAAAATCAACCATCTGATGTTCATGGACGACATCAAGCTATATGGTAAGAGCATCAAGGAATAGATACCCTAATCCAGACTGTAAGGATTGTATCTGGAGACATCAGGATGGAGTTTGGAATAGAAAAATGCGCCTTAGTCAACATACAAAAAGGCAAAGTAACGAGAGCTGAGGGATAAAGCTACCAGATGGGAGCAACATCAAACACATAGATGAGACTGGATACAAATACCTGGGAATAATGGAAGGAGGAGATATAAAACACCAAGAGATGAAGGACACGATCAGGAAAGAATATATGCAGAGACTCAAGGCGATACTCAAGTCAAAACTCAACGCCGGAAATATGATAAAAGCCATAAACACATGGGCAGTGCCAGTAATCAGATACAGCGCAGGAATAGTGGAATGGACGAAGGCAGAACTCCGCAGCATAGATCAGAAAACCAGGAAACAAATGACAATACACAAAGCACTACACCCAAGAGCAAATACGGACAGACTATACATAACACGAAAGGAAGGAGGGAGAGGACTACTAAGTATAGAGGACTGCGTCAACATCGAAAACAGAGCACTGGGGCAATATCTGAAAACCAGTGAAGACGAGTGGCTAAAGAGTGCATGGGAAGAAGGACTAATAAAAGTAGACGAAGACCCAGAAATATACAGAGACAGGAGAAAGACAGAAGAACAGAGGACTGGCACAACAAACCAATGCACGGACAATACATGAGACAGACTAAAGAACTAGCCAGCGATGACAATTGGCAATGGCTACAGAGGGGAGAGCTAAAGAAGGAAACTGAAGGAATGATAACAGCGGCACAAGATCAGGCCCTAAGAACCAGATATGTTCAAAGTATGATAGACGGAAATAACATCTCTCCCATATGTAGGAAGTGCAATACGAAAAATGAAACCATAAACCACATAGCAAGTGAATGCCCGGCACTTGCACAGAACCAGT
Organism: Macrobrachium nipponense; assembly: GCF_015104395.2. NCBI lineage: Eukaryota > Metazoa > Arthropoda > Malacostraca > Decapoda > Palaemonidae > Macrobrachium > Macrobrachium nipponense. Next base: position 56,312,545 of record NC_087209.1, read on the forward strand.
ACAAAAAGAGGCATGATTCAGTAGCAAAAAGCCCTCCACTGGAGCCTGTGCAAGAAACATCAGCTGCCTTGCAGTAATAAGTGGTACGAGCACCAACCTGAGGGAGTGATAGAAAACGATCAGGCAAAGATCCTCTGGGACTATGGTATCAGAACGGATAGGGTGATACGTGCAAACAGACCAGACGTGACGTTGATTGACAAAGTCAAGAAGAAAGTATCACTCATTGATGTCGCAATACCATGGGACACCAGAGTTGAAGAGAAAGAGAGGGAAAAAATGGATAAGTATCAAGATCTGAAAATAGAAATAAGAAGGATATGGGATATGCCAGTGGAAATCGTACCCATAATCATAGGAGCACTAGGCACGATCCCAAGATCCCTGAAAAGGAATCTGGAAAAACTAGAGGCTGAAGTAGCTCCGGGCCTCATGCAGAAGAGTGTGATCCTAGAAACGGCACACATAGTAAGAAAAGTGATGGACTCCTAAGGAGGCAGGATGCAACCCGGACCCCCACACTATAAATACCACCCAGTCGAATTAGAGGACTGTGATAGAGCAAAAAAAAAAAAATAAATAAAAAAAAAATAATAATAATAATAATAATGAATTTCAAGTTCATGGACCATTTGGTGGGCTTTTTCCATATGAATGTGATTCATCTTTTGAATAATAATAATAATAATAATAATAATAATAATAATAATAATAATAATAATAATAATAATAATAATAATAATAATAATAATAATAATAATACTGTTTGCAGGGGTAACCTTAGATAGAATTGTGATTAGAAAAATTAAAAAGCTTCCAGACAAATAGCATGGGAAATAACCCACAAAATTAAAAATAAACTCAGAGAGTTTTATCAATGTTTTCAGTTCGACAAATAATGAATTCCCAAGGCTAATCACATTACAAGCAAAACGCATTTAGCGTGGGGAAAATATGGAATTCAATTCTCACAGAATTTCGCCATCAGTAATCAATGTCAAATCGTGAAATATCTGATTATATTTTTAGGAAGTAACCAGAATGTTTTGATGAGTGGGTTAAATCTGAACATAAACTAATTAGTCTTTTCAGCAAAGCCAAACAGCTATGGCGAGATTTGACGTGAATTTGCATACGAAATATGTATATTCGTATGTATTCGAACGTAATTTTATTTCAAACATGGTGCGCTATCTGTCAGTCACTCGTTTTTGTAAAGTTACAAAGAGTAAATTATATGGATCATTAACAATTTTGACAGGTATTCCTTCTCAGAAGGTTATATCCAGTTTTGAAGGAATTCCAAATGTTCATATATATATATATATATATATATATATATATATATATATATATATATATATTTGTGTGTGTATACATATATATATATATATCTATATATATATAATATATATAATATATATATATGTATATAGTATATGTGTGTGTGTGTGTATGTATATATGTACTTATTTATTTATCTATTTACTTATATACAATGTAAATATATGTATGTATGTATATATATATATACATATATATTTGTGTGTGTGCATGTATTTAGAGCCCGAGAAGGAGGAGGAGAAAGACGAGAAGAAGAAGAAGAGGAGGAGGAGGAGGAGGAGGAGGCACAGAAAGTTTACCTGGATCGTAACTCAGGCAAGTGGATTTTGCGACGCAGAATGGATTAGAGACGCACCGAGGAAGTTACGATTCGCCAACAGTGTTGGCGGAAAGTTCGAGAAAGGTGCTTTTTGAGGACACATATCTCTCTCTCTCTCTCTCTCTCTCTCTCTCTCTCTCTCTCTCTCGTTGGCTGGGAAGAGAGAGAGGGGGGAGAGAGAGAGAAGCAGAGATAGCCAGACAGAGAGAGAAAGAAGAGAAAGACTGGGAGGAGAGAGAGAGTAGGGGAGAGTGAGGAAGAGAGAGACAGAGACAGACAGACAGACAGACAGACAGACAGAGACTGGGAGGAGAGAGAGAGAGAGAGAGAGCAGGGGAGAGTGAAAAAGAGAGAGACAGAGATAGAGAGAGACCGAGAAACAGAGAGAGAAAGAGAGGCGGGCAGACAGACAGACAGAGAGACAGAGTGAGAGAGAGAGAGACAGAGACAGAGACAGAGATAAAGAGAGACCGAGAAAGAGAGCGCAAGAGAGAGAGACAGAGACAGAGAGAGGAAGACAGACAGAGAGAAAGAGCAGGGGAGAGTGAGAAAGATAGAGAGACAGAGAGACAGAGATAGAGAGCAGGGGAGAGTGAGAAAGATAGAGAGACAGAGATTGAGAAAGACCGAGAAACAGAGAGGGAGAGAGAGAGAGAGAGAGGACAGAGAGTGAGCGTGAGAGAGAGAATTTTGAAAGGGTGCATAGTCGTACTTTTCTGTCACCTTTGTCTTCTAATAATAATAATACTAATAATATCAGCCTCAACAGCAGGTAACATGAACTGGACCAGCTTTCTCATGCAATCTCACGAAGGCCAGGTATAAGAAAACCGAGAGAGATAAAATAAAAAAAAAGTTTTTTCAGGAATAATTTGTTTAATTTGTTTGCCTGAGAAACTGAGTTTTTTTTTTCTTGGAACAACTGGAGCCTTGTTTTTTATTAAAGAATTTGCAGGGAATTATCCGGAGAATTCTGAATCTATGGGGGAAATAGTTATGCTTGAAAGGTTGGGTTTTTTTTCAGCTTATTTTTTATTTGAGCCTTTTATTTGTTTGATCTATGCCTTTATTCAATTTATATTTATGCTTTTTATTTTTTCAAAAAAAATTAAAAAGGGCTGATATAGACTAAGCCATTTGTAAGTGTAGGTCTATACTCTTATGAAGTACAATTTTAATCAATAGAATTATAATATACATTTTGGCATCAATCATCCACCATATCTATATAAATAAAACCTTTCCGTTCACAGTAGTGTGTAACTGTTAGATAAATCGCTGTAGCCACTACAGTAAAGTGAATGGGATACAATAATCTAGGTTTTTTTTTTCGTCCAGCATTCCCCGTTACTGAAACTGAATCGTGATGTTATTTATCCGTTGTATTCAGTCATTTAACTCGAACGTCAACCATTTAAATGTAAACTTATATTCTTGCATTAGTTTCTATTACATTTGGCCTTATGCCAGCACGATCCGTTGTCCTAAGATGTTTAAAAAGGAAGCAAGAAGATTGGTGTATAGGTCCCTGGTCTCTGAGTAGTAATGTGAGACGTCTAAAATAGATGAGCTACCCATTTAAAATATAGTTTTCTATAATGAGATTAAGCTTCGTTTTCTTTTACTTATTGTGGTGACTCTTCTAAAACCAATTCAAATCATTACTAATGTGAAATTTTTTCTGTCGAAATAATCTTAGGCTGACTTCTCTCAGTTAGTCCAGTATTGTTCGCAATGTTCAACAGGGGCATTTTCATTACCACCTTGTAAATAAAGCTTAGGAAAATGTAAATGAGACGTCCGTAGAATATATTCTGAAATAGCGGAAGGTTTTGTCAATCCTTCGTCTGTAGAAGACTGAAAATTATTCTTTCTAGCGCTTATTGCGTGGAATCAGGCGTTTTATACATATACCTAAGTCATTATACTGCAAATCCTACTGTTTTAAAGATAAAGATCGGCCTACAAACTCTAATCATGTGTTCGTGATGGTGCAACCGAAGAGCAATTCCAAAATAGCGCAAGATTTTAGCAACTCCTTTTGTGGAAGACTGAAACTGGTTCGCTCTGATGCAAAATAATGACGCCGCTGAGACTGATTGCATTCAACACACATGATCCATCTGCAACATAGTTGCTTGGAGATATAAATAAAAACGCCGGATTTCATCAGAATGAAGCGGTTTCAGTCTTCTATAAATAAAGAAATTATTAAACCCTTGAGCTATTTCGGAATTGGCTTTCAATTATAATGATGAAATTGTGGATATTGGCTTTTTGAGCCGTATTTCAACGCTGGCACTTGCCACTGATGATTTCATAAACAGCTAGTGATATATTGTGAGTTGGTTTCTTAAAATAGTAAGTCTCAGATTTCATTTGTTTCTCAAATTATAGTATTTTTCGTTGAGGGGAGATTAGGTAATTATTTATATCTAAGCCTTTTGTTAATACGAATGATATTTATTGTTCTTCAACTTATATTACATTATCACTAATTGCATTATTACGTTACTAAGTCATGGACTGTGGCTTACATATATATGTATGATAGTATATATGTATATATACACACATACTTACATATACATACCATTATTCTGCATTCCTCACCCCTCTCTAAGAATGTACGATAATATTGAAAACCTTTTTGAATACAGAATTATCTTACCTACAATAATTTTTTCAGTCATAACACTGTTTTCTTAGCTGTACCTTTCTTCTCCTACTGTGGGTTTCACAGACAGTGCAAGCATGTATTTTTTTGGCAATATCTCTGTAATGAACACTCGTATCAGTACGAAATTTTGCCATAGTGTATTACACCGTGCCGTAATTTATAAGGGTATCATGAACCACTAATTGTAAAGAATAAAGACACTTGTCCCTGTACCAAGAGGCAAACACTCGATTAGCCAGGAATGGATTCGAACACAACAGTAAAGAGATCCGCCTACCATCTCGCACACCTCCACAGCCACCCCCCTCCGTCTCCTTCCTCATCTCTCTCTCTCTCTCTCTCTCTCTCTCTCTCTCTCTCTCTCTCTCTCTCTCTCTCTCTCTCTGAAAGTTGCTACAGTTTAACTTTATTTTGTATTTTATTCTATCTATCTATCTATCTATCTATCTATCTATTAAATAATATAGATTGTTGTATATATGTAACGATCCAGTCGGTATGTATGTATGATATGTATATATATATATAATATATATAATATTATATATATATATATATATTATATATATATATATATATATATACGTATATATGCATATATATATATCCAAAATAAACATTCATGACGTAAAAATATGTGCGTCGGTATAATCAAGGCTTTAACTTTAATGAATATCCAGTAGAAAGACTCCATTTTTATTTGTAACACAGAGTAACTATAACCAGTTACCTATTCAAACCAATCTGAAGGCAATTAGCGGATTTCTCATGGCTAAAAAAGTTAAAAAGTTGCGTGACACGCATTTCTGCAACCATGCCGACAGTTAAGTTCCGTGGTGGCCATCTCTTCTTCACCTTCGTAATACAAGTACTATATTGCTGATACCTTGAGCCCAAATGTGGATTACGAAGAAAGTAACCAACCACGAGTATAACAGTCGCTTTACCATAAATCATAGTGTCTATTGTTTTACTACACCATACATTCAGATATCTCTCACTCTAATAACCATTTACAGTAGGTACCACTACCACACACACACAGAGAGAGAGAGAGAGAGAGAGAGAGAGAGAGAGAGAGAGAGAGAGAAATGAGCGGATCGATGCATAAATAAATCAGTCATCTGGCAGCTAACAACCGACTTCGTTAGATATATGCAACAATCTATATTATTAGATAGATAGACAGATAGATATATAGATAGAAAAAATACAAAAGTTTAAACTGAAGCAACTTTCAGAGAGAGAGAGGGAAGGGAAGGAAGAGGAGGGGGGTGGCGATGCAGGTGGGGGGAGAGGGTAGGCGAAGCTCTTTACTGTTGTGTTCGAATCCATTTCTGGATAATCGAGTGTTTGCCTCTTGGTACAGGGACAAGTGTCTTTATTCTTTACAATTATTGATTCATGATACTCTTATAAATTACGGCACTGGGTGTAATACACTATAGCAAAGTCTCGTACTGATTCGAGTGTTCATTACAGAGTTATTGCCAAAAAACGTGTTTGCACTGTCTGTGAAACCCATAGTAGTCTGAACATAATCGATGCGAAGCCACCATGAGTCTATTTGACCATCTACTACTTACTCAAACCCCTTTGCGAATACAATAATCCTTTTTTTTTAACAGGCATGCCCATAAAATGTCCTTAGTCGTTACCTGAAGGACATTCCTGCGTCCTCAGATCCCATAATTGGGGACATTTATAACCCTGTATGATGTATAGACGAAGATGTGCAGTAAACAGCTATAAACAAGATTCCTGACATAACTGCCAATAAAAATAAATACAGTCCTTTTCATCTGTTGTTAACCAGATGTAAAGAGAATCCTAAGTTCCTTTTCCCGTGAATATCCTGGAAAGGGAATGTTTACACGACCAATATTTTTTTTTTTTTTTTTTATCAGTCATCCAATCACACTCTTCTGCATGAGTCCTGGAGCTACTCCGGCCTACACAGTTTTTCCAGCTTACTTTTCAGGGATCTTGGGATCGTGCTTAGTGTCCCTGTGATTATGGGTACTACAGTGTCCTCTGGCATATCCCATATCCTTATTTCTATTTTCAGGGCTTGATATTTATCAGTGTTTCAGTTTTTTCTTTTATACATTTTTTCTTTTCCAGTAATGCCTACAGTGCACCACTTGAGGTGTACTAAGAGATCTACCCTCCTTTTGGAGGTTGTTTTTTTTATATATGCAATGATTATTTTAAAAGACGATTACGAATTTATTTGTTCATTTCAAGGTATTGTTTCATGAACTTTAGGACAAAATTTGCATAAAATCTGCAGAAACAATAGTTTCAGTTGCCATAATCTTTTAGTTCTGCACATGCGTGAGATTTCAAATATTTTTTCTAACAACAAAATAAGACAGGGCACGTTTCCAGTCTAAATTAGCATAAAATTTGTATATAGACATTTATTTAAATTCCTTCACGTTTTAGTCCAGTGCATGTGTGAGATTTAAAATTCTCTTTCCACTACAACAGAATGAAACTGGTATACTCGCTCATATAAATTCACGGACGTCTACAGGCATAGAGCTGAATTCCACCCTACCCCTTTCTGGACCACGGGTCTGTATAGTGACGTAAGACAGGCACACACCGAAACTCTCTATACAGCAGAGTTAGGTAGTTGAACATTTGACCAGTTTCGCACTCCCAGACACCTATCATCCAGAAAGCAGTGAAATGGAACTCTCTCTCAAACACCCAGACATCCATGAACTTTTGTGCGTGACTGTACATCTCCCAATTCTAAAAATAAAAGCCACACAAACCCATTTCCTTTTCAGAATTCCCTCTGACAGTCTTCATCGACATTCATTCGAGTGTGATATGCTAATTCCCCCAACTTCCAAGTAGACATTCCAACCCTTCCCCAGCCCCATTACAGGAATAGAAACGCTATTAGATATATTACTAACATCATCCCGTCTGACGTAAGCAGGAGCCAGTAAAAATACCTTATTCTATTTCCTACAGTCTCTCATTATCATTCATTCAGTAGTCCTTGCCTTCAAAGGCCTGTTTGCTTCCTCGCTTGCTGCTTGCTTGCTTGCTTGTCCCCTCAACGCCGAGACAGGAATAGGTGATGTCAGTCATTCCTCATTGGTAATTTTGTCAGCAAAGGATCCTTTCTGAGTATTTTATGAGTCAGACTTAACATAGTTTACGTGTCTGTGTGTGTGTGTAGAGAGAGAGAAGAGAGAGAGAGAGAGAGAGAGAGAGAGAGAGAGAGAGAGAGAGAGAGAGAGAGAGAGGGAGTGCTGTAAACCTTCAGAGAATGCAAAGAGATCTGAAATCTTTTTTTTATGTGCATATTTTTCCAACGGTCTTGCAACCTCTCTTCTGAATTTCATTCTAAATTTTCACTGACCTGTCGACTGCCGATGCAGTTATGATAATCATTTACACTTGGGTGGTCACGTTGATCTTATCTCACGATAATTCTAGCAACTCTTTGAAGTATCTTCCCTGTATCGACGTGGCTGGAGTGCTGGAACTGGTAATAATCTGACGGATTCCTGGAGGAAACTCACGTGTTTCAACTAGCTGCAAGATATAGGTGATAAAAAAAATGGTCGATTAGAATTCACAAAACCAGGAAAGATTTATTTACCTCGTATCCCAAAACAAGATCGATCTCACCGATATTGCCTAAATAGAACTAGCTCGAGTGCATATCTGGGCAGATTCTGCAACAGAAGTAGTTAGTGATTCAGATATCCTCATGTTTTGATCTAATCAGGGTATACTGCAAATTGACCACGTTTTTAAACTAGTCAGTTCGTTTTTATGATTATCAACATCATCATCTCTACGAGAACCTGATTGGTTCCATTCCATCAGCTGGTTCGGTCAGGAAACGGGTTCTATTAAGTCGATTTGGGGGCAATCTCGGGCTCGAGTGATGACGCCTTATATAAGGACGGTGCGCCACGCCCCCCTCATGGCACGAATTCCAACCTTTTGTTTTTTAATATTGGCATACAAAATTTTTTCGTTTTTTTAAAGATTGGTAAAAAAATTTAAAGAGTAAGAGTGACATATATATATATATATAGATATATATATATATATATATATATACATCAAAAAGAAAATTCAATATGGGCATAAAAAAAATTTGGTTCTCTTTTTGAAGATTGGCATACACATTGTTTTAAAGATTGACATATATTATATTATCGAACTATTTTTAACGATTATTGTTTTTTTTTTTTTAGATTGTATATGAACGCCTCCTTGGTAATGTTTGGACGTTGGTGATGCTGGGACCGAGTCAGTTCGGGCTATAGCACTTCCCTGATATACTTTCTTGCCAGCTATAGTAGATTCACATCAACCGTGCATTTGATGTCTAGGCCAGTCCTTTACGACGCTCCTGATTGGCTGTTGATAAGCCAATCGCAAAGCTGGAAACTCTCAGTTTCTGTCGAGAGTTCACATGGGCAGGTTCTATATTCCACCTCTCCTGAGGGATACGTCTTTCAGGAGAGGTGGGACATACATCCTGTCTATGTGAACTCTCTCGACAGAGACTGAGAGTTTCCTGTCCTGTGATTGGTTTATCAACAGTCAATCAGGAGAGTCATAAGGGACTAGCCTAGACATCAAATGCACGGTTCATGTGAATCTACTATAGCTGGCTGATTTGGACTGTATGACGATTATTAGGCTTTCTTTTTTTTTATTTCCATCTTTTTGGGGCCACTATTTGGATTCAAGTCTTGAGCTGGCTGCTAGCAGGTATACTCCCGTCACCTGCGACTCGAGCATTTCCTGCCTCGTCCGTGACACGCAGGTAGGGAGGTTCTCCTCCTGTCACCTGCGAATTGAGTGCTTCCTTCTTTTCTTTGTTGAAAGCATTTCTTCAAAGGTCATTGGCGCCGTCGCTTCCATTCGGAACTGCTGGGTATTTTGCCTTGCAACGTCTGCGTCTCCGTAGGTACAGCTATCTGCTTTCTTTCAGCATATTTGGGAGCTTGCTTGCTTGATTGTTTGCTAGCTCGTGAGATGATGATGATCTGTACAGCGATGCTGACTGACGCCAGGCAAAGACAGAGTAGTAGTATTAGTAGTATCTCTGGTTGGGGAATGCCTGCCCTTTATAGGGTTATACTGATGACCTCTGATGCATCCACTGATGTGAGAAGACCTATACATCATTTGTATTACCTGATATATACGTATGTATAATATATATATATATATATATATATATATATATATATATATATATATTGTCATATTTATGCTGTGACTATAACGTCACCCGACGGGTCTTAGATGTTCTAGACAAGGTTCCACTTATCTAGCTATGTGGCAATAGGTAGAGATTATAATTATTTTCCTGTTTTGTTTACTCTGCCTTCCTTCCTTCTTCCTTTGATCTAGCATTAGGGTAGTTTTTGGGCTGGCCAGCAAAAGTGTTGGATCCAAAGAAGTTGTTTATTAATAATTGTAATTTCCTCCTCATTATTAATCTTTCTTTGATAAGGTTCAGCTTTCTTAGTTTCAGGGAATCCATTGAGATTCTAAAACACCGCTATTTGTCCTTCCTAGTTGTTACCAAGGTTTATGAAGTATTTATTATATCACACAAGGTTTGATCTTCATTTTGTATCAAGTATTAAACATTCAGTTTTCTTGGATGTTTCTGCAGACTTTTAGCGCCGAGTTACATTTATTGCCGACAACACCTCTTACTATAATCTAAGAATTGCACAACAACCCCGAGGGTTGTAACACGTCATAAATTTCTTTTGATTTTAAGCCTTGATCATTTTATTTTAAGCTTTTTTCAGCCTCTTTGTCGGAACTACAGAATCAGTAAAGCGTGATACTCTCTTGTCAGTCGCCAGTCGAACACGATATATACGCAGCGCATATTGACATGGCTGAGATACTCTCAGTTTTAGTTTGATTTTTATTCAAAAATCATACAATCATACGTACGCAAG
>NC_087209.1:56325359-56365359 GCF_015104395.2 Macrobrachium nipponense
AGCAAATCAGTATGCAACGTTAAAATTTAACATGTTACTCCAACGACAAACTCAGAGACTGAGCAAATAGCATTCTATGAGACCGTGATCTGTTAGTAATCTTCTTCATCGACGTCCCTATCTACCTTTTTTTGGGGGCGCAAAAGGCCCCATTGCCCCTCAGCATCGCCTCCTGAGAAAGCCTGGAAGAAGATCCCAGGCGGAAGGTGACTTTGAGCCTTGCTCTGGAATCCTAGATAGGACGTATCTAATCAATATTCTGGACGAAGGGTGTCCCACCGTATCAAAAGGGCCACGTCGGATCTTTGGCGTTACGGGTTACGTAGTAGAATCTGTTTACTTAAGCAAAGGAACCGACCTTGATGAATAAGTGGATGGGTCGACTCTGAAAGGAGCGGAAATCTCAGAACTTCTAGAAGGCTTCCATGACGACCTCTTCCTTCCGCAGCGCGGACTGGAGTCCAGTCACTGGACGGTCTCCAAGGGCGTTTGATATGCCGATCCAACTGTCCTGCCATCATGCAAAGATGCAGTGGGGTCGGTTACTACTCCGTATGACAGTTTGACAAAGTGTTGGAATGCCGACACCCTGTTTGTCATTCGATTCATGGCCGCTAGGTGTACTGCGTCGTCGCCTAGCCAGTAGAGTCCCATGCAATTACGAGACTTTCAGAAAACAGTTCTTCTTAGAGGCTTTCAAGGAGCAATCCTGATAGTACATAATGCTTTCATAAGATAAATCTTACAAATATGAGGTTTTCGAAGACCAATTCTTACAGAAATGGGGTTCTAAAAAAGATATAATGATGCTTTCAAAGGATAAATCTCACAGATATGAGGTTTTCAAAGACCAATTCTTACAGAGAAAACTTTTGACAGTATTGAGGTTTTCAGTGGAAAATTCTGACAGTAGTGTCAAATTTTAACAGTTTTCAGAGGAGACTTCTGACAGTATTGAGGTTTTCAGTGGAGAATTTTGACAGTAGTGTCAAATTTTGACAGTTTTCAGAGGAGACTTCTGACAGTATTAAGGTTTTCAGTGGAGAATTTTGACAGTAGTGTCAAATTTTGACAGTTTTCAGAGGAGGCTTCTGACAGTAAGGAGGTTTTCAGTGGAGAATTTTGACAGTGTCAAATTTTGACAGTTCTCAGAGGAGACTTCTGAAACTAAGAAGGTTTTCAGTGGAGAATTTTGACAGTAGTGTCAAATTTTGACAGTTTTCAGAGTAGGCTTCTGACACTAAGGAGGTTTTCAGTGGAGAATTTTGACAGTTGTGTCAAATTTTGACAGTTTTCAGAGAAGGACTTCTGAACACTAGAGGGTCAGTGGAGAATTTGACGTTGTGTCAAATTTTGGACAGTTTTTCAGAGAACTTTCTGACACTAAGGAGTTTTTCGTGGAGAATTTTGACAGTGGTGTCAAATTTTGAACAGTATCAGGAGAGGTGCTCCTGACACTAAGGAAGTTTTCAGTGGGAATGTTGACAGTTTTGGTTTGTGTCAATTTTTGACAGTTTCAAAGGGGACTTTTCGACTGGGGTTCAAATTTTGGACAGTTTTCAGAGGAAGATTTTCTCGACACTAGAAAAGGTTTCCAATTTTTGCCATGTGGGAATTTCTGGACAGTGGGTCAATTTTTGGACAGTTTTCGAGGAGGCCTCTGACGGCTAGAGGTTTTCCAGTGAGAATTTTGAGCAGTTGTTGCAATTTTGCCTTTTTCAGAGGAGGCCTTCTGACACTAGGAGGTTTAAAGTGAGAAATTTTGACAAGTGGTGGTCAAATTTTTGACAGTTTCAGAGAGGAGAAGTTCTGACAGTTAGAAGTTTTCAGGTGGAGAATTTTGACAGTGGTTTCAAATTTTTGACAGTTTTCCAGAGGAGACTTCTGACACTAAGGAGGGTTTCAGTGGAGATTTTGACAGTGGTGTCACAAATTTGAACAGTTTTTTTCAGAAGGAGGACTTCTTTTACGTAAGGGAGGTTGGGTCAGTGGAGAAGTTTTGACAAAGTTGGTGTCAAATTTGGACAGTTTTCGAGGATTCTTCTTTTCTGACACTAAGGAGGTTTTCAGTTGAAGCTTTGACAGTGGTGTCAATTTTGACAGTTTTCAGAAGGAGTCGGTCTTTTGACAACTAAGGAGGTTTTAAGTGGAGGGAAATTTTGACAGTTTTGGTCACTTTGGACAGTTTTCAAGGAAAGGCTCTTTTGACACGTAAGGAGGTTTTCCAGTGATATTTTTTGGACAGTGGTGGTCAATGTTGACAGTTTTCAGAGAGCTTCTACAGTAAGGAGTTTTTCAGTGAATTTTGACAAGTGGTTCAAATTTGGACATTTTTCAGAGAGGCTCTGGACACTAGAAATTTTCAAGTTTTGGAGAATGTTAGACAGTTTTGTTCAAATTTTGACTAGTTTTCGAGAGGAGGCTTCTGACACTAAGGAGGTTTTCATTGGAGATTTTGACAGTTGTGGGCAAATTTGAAGTTTTCAGGAGGATGCTTCTGACACTTTACGAGTTTTAAGTGAGATTTTGGACAGTGGTGTCAAATTTTGACAGTGTTCCAGATGAGGGCTTCCGACACTAAGGAGGGTTTTTCATGGAGATTAATTGAAATTTTAGTAAAGTGTCATTTTGACAGTTTTCAGAGGGGACTTCTGACAACTAAGGAGGTTTTCAGTGGAGAAATTTTGACCAGTGGTGTCAAATTTTGGACAAGTTTAATTTTACAAGGAGGCTTCTGGGACACTAAGGAAGTTTTCAGTGGAGATGTTTACAGTTGTTTTGGGGGGTTTCCCCCCAAAATGTTTGAACAGTTTTCAGAGGAGACTTTTTCGACAGTGGTGTCAAATTTTGACCGTTTTTTCAGAGGAACTTTTTCTACGTGGTGTCAAATTTTCGGACAGTTTTTCAGAGCGATTTTCTGACCTCAGGAGGTTTCCAGTGGAGATTCTGACAGTGGTGTCCATTTTTGACAGTTTTCAGAGGAGGCTGCTGACACTAAGAGTTTTCATTGGAGAATTTTGACAATTGTGGTCAAATTTTTGACAATTTTCAGAGGACGCTTCTGACACTAAGGAGGTTTTAAAACTGGCATTTTGAACAGTGGTGTCAAATTTTGACAGTTTTCCAGAGGAGGCTTCTTACACTAAGGAGTTTCAGTGGAGAATTTTGATATATTGTCAATTTTGACAGTTTTCAGAGTAACTTCTGCACTACGGGAGGTTGTCAGTGGAGAATTTTGACAGTGGTGTCAATGTTGACAGTTATCAGAGGAGCTTCTGACACTTATAAGGAAGTTTTTCGTGGAGAATGTTGAAAGTTGTTCAAATTTTGACAGTTTTCAGAGAGACTTTTTTCGACCAGTGGTATTCAAATTCGGACAGTTTTCATATGAGATTTCTGACACTAAGGAGTTTCCAGTGGAGAATTCGACCAGTGGTGTCTTCTGACAGTTTTCAGAGAGGCTTCTGACACTAAGGAGGATTTCAGTGGAGACATTTTGACAGTTATGTCAAATTTTTTGACAGTTTTCAGAGGAGGTCCTTCTGGACACTAAGGAGTTTAAGGGAGAATTTTGGGGGGAAAAAAAAAGTGGTGTCATTTTGACAGTTCCAAGGAGGGGGCTTCTGACCTAAGGAGGTTTTCAGTAGAGAAATTTTGTTAGGTTAAAAAGGTGTCAATTTTGACAATTTTAAGAGGAGACGTTGGCAAGTGTGTCAAATTTTGGACAGTTTTCAGAGAGATACTGCTTGACACTAAGGAGGGTTTTCAAGGGAGAAATTTTTGACAGTGGTTGGTCAAATTTTGGCCAGTTCCAGTTTTCGGAGGAGGTTCTGACACTAAGGGGTTTTTTGAAGTGGCGAATTTTGAAGAGTGGTGTTCAAATTTTGACGGTTTTCCAGAGGAAGGCTTTCCGACAACTAGGGATGTTGTCAAAGGGAGAAATTTTTGATTAGGTAGTGTCAAATTTTGACAGTTTTCAGAAGGAGGGGACTTCTGACACCCTAAGTTAGGTTTTCAGTGGAGAATTTTTGGACAGTGGTGCAAATGTTTGACAGTTTACAAAGGAAGGCTTATGGACACTTAAGGGAAGTTTTCAGTAAAGAACAAATTTGGACCAGTTGTGTCAAATTTTTCGACAGTTTTCAGAGGAGACTATTTTTCGGACAAAGTCGGTTTTTGTCCAAAATTTGGACAGGTATTTCAGAGGAGACTCTTTTTCGGACAGTTGGTGTCAAATTTTGGACAGTTTTTCAGAGGAGGATTTCTGGATCAGAAGGAGGTTTCCAGTAGAGAATTCTGACAGTGGTGTCAAATTTTGACAGTTTTCAGAGGAGGCTTCTGACACTAAGGAGGTTTTTTGTGGAGAATTTTAACAGTTTTGTCAAATTTTGACAGTTTTCAGAGGAGGCTTCTGACACTAAGGAGGTTTTAAGTGGAGAATTTTGACAGTGGTGTCAAATTTTGACAGTTTATAGAGAGGCTTTGCCACTAAGGAGGTTTTCAGTGGAGAATTTTGATAGTAGTGTCAAATTTTGACAATTTTAAGATGAGACGTTTTGACAGTGGTGTCAAATTTTGACAGTTTTCAGAGGAAACTTCTGACACTAAGGAGGTTTTCAGTGGAGAATTTTGACAGTGGTGTCAAATTTGGACAGTTTTCAGAGGAGACTTTTGACAGTAAGGAGGTTTTCAGTGGAGAATTTTGACAGTGGTGTCAAATTTGGACAGTTTTCAGAGGAGGCTTCTGGACAACTTTTAAGGGGATCACAAAGGAATTAATTAAGTTTTTCAGTTGCGAGAATTTTGACAGTGGTAGTAAAATTTGGACAGTTTTCAGAGGAGTCATTTTGACACTAAAGGAGGTTTTAACTTGCGAGAAAATTTGACAGTTTTGGTCAAATTTTGACAGTTTTCAGAGGAGGCTTTTCCTGACACTAAGGAGTTTTCAAGTTGGAGAATTTTGGACAGTGGCTGTCAAATTGTTTGACAGTTTCAGAGGAGGACTTCCTTGACAGTAAGCCAAGGTTTTCAGTGGATGAATTTTGGACAGTGGTTGGTCAAAATTTTGGACAAGTTTTCAGGAGGAGGCTCTTTTTGACACCAAGGGAGGTTTTTGGTCCAGTGGAGAAATTTGTTTTGACAGTTGTGTTTTCATAATTTTGGACAAGGTTTCAAGAGGAGTGATTTCCTGACACGAGGAGGTTTTCAAGGTGGAGAATTTTGGACAGTGGTGGTCAAATTTTGACAAGTTTTCAGAGGCAGACTTCTGGACACTAAGGAGGTTTTCAGTGGAGAAATTTTGACCAGTGGTGTCAAAATTTTTTGACAGTTATCAGGAGGAGCTCCTTAGACACTAAGGAAGTTGTTCAGTGGAAGAATGGTTTTGACAGTGTGTCCAAATTTTGGACAGTTTCAAAGGAGAACTTTTTTCGACAGTGGTGTCAAATTTGGGACAAGTTTTCAAGAGGAGATTCTGAAACTAAAGGAGGTTTTTCCAGTGCCAGTGGAGAATTCTACAGTGGTGTTCAAATTTTATGACAGTTTTCAGAGGAGGAAACCTTTTTATGACACTAAGGAGGTTTTCAAGTGAGATTTTGACAGTTGGTGTCAAATTTTGACTGTTTTAAGAGGAGGCTTCTTTTGACACTAAGGAGGTTTAAGTGGAGGAATTTTGGACAGTGGTGTTCAAATTTTGACAGTTTTCCAGAGGAGACTTATGACAGGAAGGAAGGTTTTCAGTGGAGAATTTTTGACAGTTGGTGTCAAATTTTGACAGTTCTTTCAGAGGAGGCTTCTGACACCTAAGGAGGTTTTAACTGGAGGAAAATTTTGACAGTGGTGTCAAATTTTGGACAGTTTACCAGAGGAGGATTCGTAGACAACTGAAGGGGGTTTTTCAGTGGAGAATTTTGATTAGTAAGTGTCAAAGTTTTGACAGTTTTCAGAGGAGGACTTCTGACACCTAGGGAGGATTTTTCAGTGGAGAATTTGACAGTGGTGGGTTCAAATTTTTTGACAGTTATCAGGAGGAGGCTTGAAAAAACCCCCCCCCCACCCACTAAGGAAGTTTTCACTGGAAGGAATGTTTTGACAGTTGGTCAAATTTGAACGTTTTCAGAGGAGACTTTCGACAGTGGTTTTGTTCAAATTTTCGGACAAGTTTTTCAGATGAGATTTCTTTGACACTAAGGAGGTTATCCAGTGGAGAATTTTTCTGGACAGTGGTGTCAAATTTGGAAGTTTTCAGAGGAGGTTCTGGACATAAGGGGATTTTTTTCAGTGGAGGAAATTTTGACAGTTTATGTCAAATTTTCACGTTTTCAAGGAGGAGGTCTTTTCTGAACACTAAGGAGGTGATTAAGTGGAAGAATTTGACAGTGGTGTCAAAATTTTGACAGTTTTTTCCAGAGGAGGGTTTCTTTGACACTAAAGGAGTTTTCAAGTGGAGAATTTGATAAGGTAGTGGTTTTCAAATTTTGACAATTTAAGAGGAGAAGTTTTGGACAGTTTGGTGTCAAATTTGACAAAGTTTTCAGCGGAGACTTTGACCACTAAGGAGGTTTTCAGTGGAGGAATGTTGACAGTGGTGTTCAATTGGACACTTTTCAAGGAGGCGGCTTTTGACAACTTAAGGAAAAGGTTTTTTGTTTTGGAGAATTTAACAGTTGGTGTCCAAATTTTGACAAGTTTTCCAGAGGAGGCTTTCTTGACACTAAGGAGGTTTTAAAAAAAGTGGAAAAAAGAAATTTTGACAAAGTGGTGTCAAAATTTGACAGTTTCCCCAGAAAAAGGAAGGCTTCTGACATAAGGGATGGTTTTCTAGTGGAGTAATTTTGATAGTAGTGTCAAATTTTGACAATTTTAAGAAATTTTGAGAAGTTTTGACAGTGGTGGCAAATTTTGACAGTTTTCAGGAGGAAAACTTTCTGACCAACTAAGGAGGTTTTCAGTGGAGAATTTGACAAGTGGGGGGTGGTTTTGGGGGGTACTGGAGGGTTTGGTGTCAATTGGACAAGTTTTCAGAGGAGGACTTTTGACAGTTAGGAAGTTTTCAGTGGAGGAAATTTTGGACAGTGGTGTTCAAATTTGGACAGTTTTTCAGAGGAGGCCTTCTGCACTAAGGAAGGTTTTCAGTGGAGGAATTTGACAAGTGGTGTCAAATTTTGACAAGTTTTCAGAGGAGTCTTCTTGACACGAAGGAGGTTTAAGGGAGATTTTGACCCAAAGTTTTGTGACAAAATTTTGGTTTTCAGGTTTTCAGAGAGGCTTATGACACAAGGAGGTTTTCGTTGGAGACGACAGTGGTGTCAAACTTTTCGGACAGGTTTTCGAGATGGAGACTTTCTGACAGTAAAGAAGGTTTTAACTGGAGAATTTGGACAGTGGTGTTTCCAAATGGTGGACAGGTTTCAGAGGAAGGCTTCTGAACACTAAGGAAATTCAGTGAGGAATGTCAAGTTGTGTCAATTTTGACCAGTTTTCAAGAGGAGACTTTCTTGGACAGTGGTGTAAATTTGGACAGTTTCAGAAGGAGGATTCTTTGACCACTAAGGAGGATTTTTATGGAGAATTTTGACAGTTATGCTCAAATTTTGACAGTTTTTCAGAGGAGGTCCTTTCTGACACTAAGGAGGGTGGTTTTCAAGTTTCTTTCTTTTTTTCTTGGAGAATTTCGACAGTTGTTGTCAAAAATTTTGACAGGTTTTCCAGAGGAGGCTTCTGACACTAAAGGAGGGTTTTCAGTTGGAGAATTTTGGACACTTGTGTTCAATTTGACATTTTTCAGAGGAGGCTTCGGACCAACTTTTAAGGAGGTTTTCAAGTTTTGGAGAATTTGAAAGTGGTGGTCAAATTTTGACCAGTTTTCAGAACAGACTTCTGGACACTAAGGAGGTTTTCAGGGGAGAATTTTGACGTGGAGTTTTCAAATTTTGACAGTATAAGAGGACGGCTTCTGACACTAAGGAAGGTTTTTCAGTGGAGAATTTTGTTCACAGTTGGTCAAATTTTTACAGTTTTTCAGAGGGAAACTGTTTCGGACAGTGGTGTCAAATTTTGGCCGTTTTAGAAGGAGGATTGCTGACACTAAGGAAGGTTTCCAGATGGAGAATTCTTTTGAACAGTGGTTTTGTCAAATTTTGACAGTTTTTCAGAGGAGGCTTCTGACACTAAGAAGGGTTTTCAAGTGGAGAATTTTTGACAGTTGGTGTCAAATTTTTGACAGTGTTTCCAGAGGAGGTCTTCTGACACTAAGGAAGGGTTTGCCGAGGGAGAAGTTTCGCACAGTAGGTGTCCAAATTTTAGACAAGTTTTCAGAGGAGAATTTCTGACTACTAGGAGGTTTCCAGCGGGAGAATTCTTTTGAACAGTGTGATGCAAATTGTTTTGACAGTTTTCAGAGGAAAAGGCTTCTGACACTAAGGAGGTTTTCCCCCCCAACAAACAACAAAATGGGAGAATTTTGACAGTGGTGTTCAAATTTTGGACAGTTTTCAGAGGAGGCACTTTGACACTAAGGAGGTTTTCAAGTGGAGAATTTGACACGGTGGGGTCAAATTTTGGACAGTTTTTTCCAGAGGAGGCTTTTGACACTAAAGGAGGTTTCACTGGAAGGAATTTTGGATTTTCAGTGTGTAAAATTTTGGACAATTTTAAGAGGAGGAAACGTTTTGACAGTGGTGTCAAATTTTTGACAGTTTTCAGAGGAGTAATTCTGACACTAAGGAGGATTTTCAAGTGGAGAATTTTTGACAGTTGTGTCAAATTTTTGGACAGTTTTCAGAGGAGCACTTTGACACTAAGGAGGTTTTTCAGTGGAGAATTTTGACAGTGGTGTCCAATTTTGGGACAGTTTTCAGAGGAGGACTTCTGACACTAAGGAAGGTTTTCAGTGGAGAAATTTTGACCAGTTGTGTCAAATTTGAGGACAGTTTTCCAGAGGAGGTCTTCTGACAACTAAAGATGTTTTAACTGGAGAATTTGACAGTTTTGGTCAAATTTTGACAGTTTTAGAGGAGCTGCTGGACACTAAGGCGGTTTCAATGGAGAATTTGGACAGTTGGTGTCAAATTTTTGACCAGTTTTCAGAGGAGACTTTTCTGACAGTAAGAAGGTTGTCAGTGGAGAAATTTTGACAGTGGTGTTTTTCAAAATTTGGAAGTTTTCCGAGGAGGCGTTCTGACACCTAAGGAGGTTTTTCAGAAGTGAGAATTTTGACAGTTGGTGTCCCAAATTTTGACAGTTTTCAGAGGAGGTCTCTTCTGACACTAAGGAGGTTTTTAACTTGGAGAATTTTGACATTGTTTTGTCAAATTTTGACAGTTTTCAGAGGAGGCTTCTGAACACTAAGGAGGTTTTCAGTGGGAATTTTGGACAGTGGGTTCAAATTTTTGACAGTTTTCAGAGAGGACTTAGAACGTTTTAAGAGGTTTTCAGTGGAGACCATTTTGACAGTGCGTCAAAATTTTTGACAGTTTTTAGAGGAGGCTTCTGACCACTAAGGAAGGTTTTCAGGTGGAGAATGTTTTCGACAGTGCGGTGTCACAATTTTTGACAGTTTTCAGAAGGAGACTTTCTGACACCTAAGGAAGGATAGGTTTTCCAGTGGAGAATTTTGACAGTGGTGTTCAAATTTTGAACAGTTTGCATCAAGGAGGCTTCTGACAATAAGGCGGTTTTCAAGTGGAAGGAATTTTTGACAGTTGTGTCAAATTTTGAACTGTTTTCACCGAGGGAGCCTCTGGACACTTTTTACAGGTTTTAAGAGGAGTAACTTTTCGGAACAGTGGTGTCAAAATTTTGGACAGTTTTCCAGAGGAGGATTTCTGACACTAAGGTTCAGTGGAGGATTTTGATAAGGTAGGTTGTCCCAAATTTTGACAATTTTAAGGAGAAGACGTTTCGACAGTGGTGTCAAAATTTTTTGACAAGTTTTCAGAGGAGGACTTCTGACAACTAAGGAAGTTTTTCAGTGGAGGAAATTTTGACAGTTGGTGTCAAATTTTGGACAGTTTTTCAGAGGAGGGACCTTCTGACACTAAAGGAGGTTTTCAATGGAAGAATTTTGACAGTTTGGTCAAATTTGGACAAGTTTTCAAAGGGAAGGCTTCCGACACTAAGGAGGTTTCGGTGGAAGAAATTTTGACAAAGTGGTGTTCAACTTTGGAAGTTTTCAGAGGAGTCTTCTTTTGACAATAAGGAGGTTTTTAAGTGGAGAAGTTTGACAGTTGGTCAAAAAAACTTTTGACAGTTTTCAAGGAAGGCTTTTCCCTGACACTGGAGGGTTTTCAAAGTGGAGAATTCTGACAGTGGTGTCAAATTTTGACAGTTTTCAAGAGGAAGGACCTTTCTGAACACTAAGGAGGTTTTCAGTGGAGAATTTTGACAAGTTTGGTGGTGTCAAACTTTTTGGGACAGTTTTTCAGAGGAGGCGTCTGACACTAAGGATGTTTTAGTGAGGAATTTTGACGAGGTGGTTCCAAATTTTTGAACAGTTTCGCCAGAGGAGGCTTCGACAGTGGTTCAATTATTGACAGTTTTTTCAGGGGAGTTTTCTGACACTAAGGAGGTTTCAGTGGAGAATTTTGACAATTGTGTCAATTTGACAGTTTTCAGAGGAGACTTTTTTCGACAGGGTGTCCATTTTACTGTTTTCGAGGCAGGCTTCTGACAGTCAGGAGGTTTTTTAGTGGAGGGTTTTGACGAGTTTGTGTCAAAATATTGACAGTTTTCGAGTAGGTTTCCTGACACTGGTGTTATTCAGTGAAATTTTGACAGTTGTCATTTGACAGTTTTCAGAGGGACTTCTGACACAAGGAGGTTTTCAGCGGAGAAATTTGACAGTTGTTTTCAAATTTTGCTAGTTTCAGAGGAGACTTCTTGACAGTAGGAGGTTTTTCATGCGAAATTTTTGACAGTGGTGTCAAATTTTGACAGTTTTCAGAGGAGTCTTCCTGACACTAAGGAGGGTTTTAAGGGAAGAATTTTGGCAGTTGTGTCAATTTTGACAGTTTTCAGAGGAAGGCTTCTGACATAAAGAGGTTTTCAGAGGAGAATGACGGGTGTCAAATTTTGACAGTTTTCAGAGGAGAACTTCTAACAGGTAAAGAAGGTTTTCAAGTGGAGAATTTGACAGTGTGTCAAATTTTGGACAGTTTTCATAGGGAGGCTTGACAATAAGGATTTTTCAGTGGAGAGTTGGACAGTTGTGTCAAATTGACAGTTTCAGACTTTTTCGGACATGGTGTCAAATTTGGACAGTTTTCAGAGTAGGCTTTCTAACACTAAGGAGGTTTTTTTAGTGGAGAATTTTGACAGTTGTTTCTTTGTTGCAGTTTTTCAGAGGAAGGTCTGAACTAAGGAGGTTCAGGGAGAATTTTGACAGTTGTGTCATTTTGGTTTTCAGAGGAGGCTTTTGACACTAAGAAAGGGTTTCAGTGGGAGAATTTTGACAGTTTTGTCAAATTTTGACATTTTTCAGAGGAGAACTTTTTCGACCGTGTCAAATTTTGCAGTTTTTCAGAGTTAGGTATGACAGTGGAGGGTTTCAGTGGAGAATTTTGACAATTGTTGCAAATGACAGTTTTCAGAGGAGGAATTTTTCGACAAAGCTAAGGTGTAAATTTTGGACAGTTTTCAGAGAGGCCTGACAGTAAGGTAGTTTTCAAAAGTGGAGAATGACAGTTGTGTCAAATATTGACAGTTTTCAGATGATGCTTCTGACACTAAGGAGGTTTTCAGTGGAGAATTTTGACAGTAGTGTCATTTGACAGTTTTCAGAGGAGACTTCTGACACTAAGGAGGTTTTCAGCGGAGAAATTTGACAGTTGTGTCAAATTTTGACAGTTTTCAGAGGAGACTTCTGACAGTAAGGAGGTTTTCAGTGGCGAATTTTGACAGTGGTCTCAAATTTTGACAGTTTTCAGAGAAGGTTTCTGACAGTTAGGAGGTTTTTAGTGGAGAATTTTGACAGTAGTGTCAAATTTTGACAGTTTTCAGAGGAGGCTTCTGACACTAAGGAGGTTTTCAGTGGAGAATTTTGACAGTAGTGTCAAATTATGACAGTTTTCAGAGGAGGCTTCTGACACTAAGGAGGTTTTCAGTGGATAATTTTGACAGTAGTGTCAAATTTTGACAGTTTTCAGAGGAGGTATCTGACACTAAGGAGGTTTTCAGTGGAGAATTTTGACAGTGGTGTCAAATTTTGACAGTTTTCAGAGGAGGCTTCTGACACTAAGGAGGTTTTCAGTGGAGAATTTGACAGTGGTGTCAAATTTATGACAGTTTTCAGAGGAGGCTTCTGACACTAAGGAGATTTTCCAGTGGAGAATTTTGACAGTTGTGTCAAATTTTGACAGTTTTCAGAGGAGGCTTCTGACACTAAGGAGGTTTTCAGTGGAGAATTTTGACAGTAGTGTCAAATTTTGACAGTTTTCAGCGGAGGCTTCTGACACTAAGCAGGTTTTCAGTGGAGAATTTTGACAATGGTATCAAATTTGGACAGTTTTCAGAGGAGGCTTCTGACACTAATGAGGTTTTCATTGGAGAATTTTGACAGTGGTGTCAAATTTTGACAGTTTTCAGAGGAGGCTTCTGACACTAAGGAGGCTTTCAGTGGAGAATTATGACAGTGGTGTCAACTTTTGACAGTTTTCAGAGGAGATTTCTGACAGTAAGGAGGTTTTCAGTGGAGAATTTTGACAGTGGTGTCAAATTTTGACAGTTTTCAGAGGAGACTTCTGACAGTAAGGAGGTTTTCAGTGGAGAATTTTGACAGTGGTGTCAAATTTGGACAGTTTTCAGAGGAGGCTTCTGACACTAAGGAGGTTTTCAGTGGAGAATTTTGACAGTGGTGTCAAATTCGGACAGTTTTCAGAGGAGATTTCTGACACTAAGGAGGTTTCCAGTGGAGAATTCTGACAGTGGTGTCAAATTTTGACAGTTTTCAGAGGAGGCTTCTGACACTAAGGAGGATTTCAGTGGAGAATTTTGACAGTTATGTCAAATTTTGACAGTTTTCAGAGGAGTCTTCTGACACTAAGGAGGTTTTAAGTGGAGAATTTTGACAGTGGTGTCAAATTTTGACAGTTTCCAGAGGAGGCTTCTGACACTAAGGAGGTTTTCAGTGGAGAATTTTGATAGTAGTGTCAAATTTTGACAATTTTAAGAGGAGACGTTTTGACAGTGGTGTCAAATTTTGACAGTTTTCAGAGGAGACTTCTGACACTAAGGAGGTTTTCAGTGGAGAATTTTGACAGTGGTGTCAAATTTGGACAGTTTTCAGAGGAGACTTCTGACAGTAAGGAGGTTTTCAGTGGAGAATTTTGACAGTGGTGTCAAATTTGGATTTGGCCAGTTGTCAGGGAGGCTGCTGACACTACTGAGGTGTTTCAGTGGAGAATTTTTGACAGTGGTGTTAAATTTTGACAGTTTTCAGAGAAGTCTTCTGACACTAGGAGGTTTTAAGTGGAGAATTTTGACAGTTGTGTCAAATTTTGACAGTTTTCAGAGGAGGCTTCTG
Organism: Macrobrachium nipponense; assembly: GCF_015104395.2. Taxonomy (NCBI): domain Eukaryota; kingdom Metazoa; phylum Arthropoda; class Malacostraca; order Decapoda; family Palaemonidae; genus Macrobrachium; species Macrobrachium nipponense. Next base: position 56,338,879 of record NC_087209.1, read on the forward strand.
ACACTAAGGAGGTTTTCAGTGGAGAATTTTGACAGTGGTGTCAAATTTTGACAGTTTTCAGAGGAGACTTCTGACAGTAAGAAGGTTTTCAGTGGAGAATTTTGACAGTGGTGTCAAATTTGGACAGTTTTCAGAGGAGGCTTCTGACACTAAGGAAATTTTCAGTGGAGAATGTTGACAGTTGTGTCAAATTTTGACAGTTTTCAGAGGAGACTTTTTCGACAATGGTGTCAAATTTGGACAGTTTTCAGAGGAGGCTTCTGACACTAAGGAGGTTTTTAGTGGAGAATTTTGACAGTTGTGTCAAATGTTGACAGTTTTCAGAGGAGGCTTCTGACACTAAGGAGGTTTTCAGTAGAGAATTTTGACAGTTGTGTCAAATTTTGAGTTTTCAGAGGAGGCTTCTGACACTAAGAAGGGTTTCAGTGGAGAATTTTGACAGTTTGTCAAATTTTGACAGTTTTCAGAGGAGACTTTTTCGACAGTGGTGTCAAATTTTGACAGTTTTCAGAGGAGGTTTCTGACACTAAGGAGGGTTTCAGTGGAGAATTTTGACAATTGTGTCAAATTTTGACAGTTTTCAGAGGAGACTTTTTCGACAGTGGTGTCAAATTTTGACAGTTTTCAGAGGAGACTTCTGACACTAAGGAGGTTTTCAGCGGAGAAATTTGACAGTTGTGTCAAATTTTGACAGTTTTCAGAGGAGACTTCTGACAGTAGGAGGTTTTTCGAGAAAAAAGTGGCGAATTTTGACAGTGGGCCTTTTCACATTTTGACGGTTGATTCCCAGAGAAGGTTTCGTGCTGTGACAGTTAAGGGAGGTTTTTAGTGGCGAATTTTGACAGTAGTGTCAGATTTTGACAGTTTTCAGAGGAAGTTTTCTGGAACACAGGAGGTTTTCAGTGGAGAATTTTGACAGTGGTGTCAAATAATGACAAGTTTTTTCAGAGGAGGCCTTCTTGCACTAAGGGGAGGTTTTCAGTGGAAGAATTTTGACAGTTGTGTCAAATTTTTGTACAGTTTTTCAGAGGAGGCTTCTTGCACTAAGGAGGTTTTTCAGTAGAAAATTTTGACATAGTGTCAAATTATGGACAGTTTTCAGAGGAGGCTTCCTGATCCCTTTAAGGAATTTCCAATGGAGAATTTTTGACAGTTGTGTCAAATTATTGACAGTTTTCAAGGCGGTCTTCTGACACTAAGAAGGTTTTGTCAGTGGCGTAATTTTGAACAGTTGTGTCAAATTTTGACAGTTTTCAGCGGAGGATTTTGACACTAAAGCAGGTTTTCATGGAGAATTTTTGACAATGGTATCAAATTTGGACAGTTTTCAGAGGAGGCTTCTGACACTAAGGATGGTTTTCATTGGAGAATGTTGGACATGGTGTCAATTTTGACAGTTTCAGAGGAGGCTTCTGACACTAAGAGAGGCTTTACACCATTGGATGAATTTACGTGGTGTCAACATTTTGACATATTATTTCAGAGGAGATTTTATCATGAAAGTAAGGATGTTTTTCCAGTGGAGAATTTTGACAGTTGGTTAAAATTTTGCACAGTTTTCATGAGGTGACGTGCTTGACTGATAAGGATGGTTTGTTTTCAGTGGAGAATTTTGACAGTGGTGTCAAATTTGGACAGTTTTCAGAGGAGGCTTCTGACACTAAGGAAGTTTTCAGTGGAGAATGTTGACAGTTGTGTCAAATTTTGACAGTTTTCAGAGGAGACTTTTTCCACAGTGGTGTCAAATTTTGACAGTTTTCAGAGGAGGCTTCTGACACTAAGGAGGTTTTCAGCGTAAAATTTTGACAGTTGTGTCGAATTTTGATAGTTTTCAGAGGAGGCTTCTGACACTAAGGAGGTTTTCAGTGGAGAATTTTGACAGTTGTGTCAAATTTTGACAGTTTTCAGAGGAGGCTTCTGACACTAAGGAGGTTTTCAGTGGAGAATTTTGACAGTTGTGTCAAATTTTGACAGTTTTCAGAGGAGGCTTCTGACACTAAGGAGGTTTTCAGTGGAGAATTTTGACAGTTGTGTCAAATTTTGACAGTTTTTTTGAAGATCTGAGGGCGGACAGAAAAAAGTGTGGACGGACAGACAAAGACGGCGCAACAGTTCTCTTTTCAGAAAATTAAAGATTGATTTTTGGAATACTTTTCCCTTCTGTTTTTGAGATGGTAAACACAGCTTTTCTTATCAAAAGAATTACCATTCATTCTCTAAATTGTACTGTACTGGATTGGCTTGGTGGCTTAAAAGCAAATTGAATACAAAAACAATAATCGTGTCATCTTACACTGCAATGCAGACTCCTTCAATTCATGTTGCAAAAGTCCTAAATTTTAAAGTCTTATGTTTATTGAGAATCAAGAGCCAGACGGGATATTTTTAGACAGATTATGGCATGGTCCTGACCCCATGTCTACAGGTACTAAATACTTACTTCATGAATAATGAACAAAAGTAGGGGAAAAAAGAATGAGAGAGAGAGAGAGAGAGAGAGAGAGAGAGAGAGAGAGAGAGAGAGAGAGAGAGAGAGCGAGAGCTGAATTGCAGGTGAGACATATTGCAGATTACTCCCATGAGAGAGAGAGAGAGAGAGAGAGAGAGAGAGAGAGAGAAAATGGCCACAACACACAAACGAAACTGCAACTGCACACTGCTACTCACTGGGAAGGGACTGGTAGCCTCTGCTGCCGAACTGGTGGGTGCCATACCTGGTGGTCCCCCTCCTCCTCTCTCCTGGCCTTCTTCTTCTCTCCAGGTTGATGAAGCCCTGGGCGTCCACGGAAGCGATGGCGACCACCAACGCCAGGAAGATCAGCCAGAACTGCGAAGTGAGATTCGAAGTTTGTAAACAAAGAATGGTAGTGGAGTGTTCTATAGGCAATGCTCTGGTGCATTCTGGGGTTATGAGGTTCGTAGACAAAGAATGTCAGTGGAGTGTTCTACGTATTCTGGGTTCAAAGAATGTCAGTACACAAAGAACGCCAACAAAGTATTCTAGCAAGGCTTTTGGGCGTATTCTGGATTCATAGTTTCGTAAACAAAGAATGTAAGTAGAGTATTCTAAGAAAGACAGGCATGTTCTGGATTCATGAGTGTCGTAAGCAAAGAATGCCAATAGAGTATTCTATGCAAGGTTTTGACGTACTCTGGGTTCATAGTTTCGTAAACAAGGACTTCAGTAGAGTATTCTAGACAGATCCACCTTACTGAGTTATGTATTTCAGGGCAAAACGATAGGTACTCACTGTTCTAAAATTCATGTTGATGAAGTAATTGAAGGCTGGATTCTCTCGCTCGACCTGAAAAAAATAGAAAAATAAAAAACGTATATAAAACAGAAATATAAAACACTCGTTCCTTCATAAAACAAAAGGAACAACAATCTCTCTCTCTCTCTAAACATCTAGTATGTCACTTGAAGTTACTAAGACAAAGATTCGACGGGAAAAAGTTAAAATTCCAGAATAATAATAATAACAGTTAACAGATATACGCATCGAATAAAAGAGAAAATAAGGATTGAAAAGACCGCGTACAAAATCAGTTCCACTGGTGCTACCATATACTTCTAAACAGAGGGCATTCCATTACAACATTCAAAGCAGCAGTTGCTACCAGCCGTAGTTACAGCGCCCGCAGGATATACGGAACTTGAATACTTAATGAGCGAACATAATATACCTTGGCAATACTGATGCTATGGCCTTTAAAATCAACATTCTATGGTCGATGCGTCTAGACCAGTTGGAGAAGTTTTGTTTGCTAATATTGTCCGCGTAGACGGTTTAGCGATATGTCCTTAACATTGGCCTTGTCGAGAGGAACTTCCATAGATTCTCTCTCTCTCTCTCTCTCTCTCTCTCTCTCTCTCTCTCTCTCTCTCTCCTTAAGGTAAAAAATGGTATCTTAGTAATATCGAGGATGGTAGCCATACGTCCTTAACATTGGCCTTGTCGAGTGGAACCTCTCTCTCTCTCTCTCTCTCTCTCTCTCTCTCTCTCTCTCTCCACCCATAGCAGAGCAGAGGAATAGGACGGCTGTGATGAAGAGGATGGTGGTATGTCGGCCAGAAAAAAAAAAAAAAAAGAAACAAGGAAAAAAACGAGAAAAAAAAAACTTGTCCACATCCACAGTACTAGAAGATGCCTCTCTGGTTTTCGCATCCGGCGTCTCGAACGAAGAAGAAAAAGAAGAAGAAGAATGCAACCACTCGTATCTTAACCCTATTACCAGGCGTGGTGTCTTTTAAAAGGAGCTTTATATAGTTTTTTTACTGTAGACGAGAGGCGAATTTTCATGCTATTTCTGGTATCACGTCGACTGACTGCCGAGATTAAATTTCGCAGTGGAGAGATGTATTCAGTTTTGGCACCGACTGCCAGCAGCAAGTTTGTGACGATAATCTGTTGTTATCGTATATACTGCACTAAAGGGGCACAAGTTTAACGGTTCTTTTATGTTGTCGAAGCCTTCGTAGTTATTGTGGATTACTATGAGTATTAGCAATAATAATCCTGACTTGGTAATTGAAGGTATATTTGAAATTTTTTTTTAATAAATCAACTCTTCGCTGGATTGCCGAAGATACATTCCAAATAGTACTTCTTCACTGGATTATTGAAGGTACAGTTCAAATACTTCCTATTGGATTAATGAAGGAACATTCCAAATACTTCTTATTGGGTCACTAAAAATACATTCTAAATACTTCTTCATTGCATTATTGAAGGTACATTACAAATAGGTACTTCTTCACTGGATTATTGCAGGTACATTCCAAATAGGTACTTTTTCACTTGATTATTTAGGGTACATTCCAAATAGGTACTTTTTCACTGGATTATTGAAGGTACATTCCAAATACTTTTTTCCTTAAGTTATTTCAGGAACATTCCAAATACTTCTTCATTGGATTATTGAAGGTATTTTCCAAATACTTCTTACTGGATTATTGAAAGTACATTCCAAATACTTTTTCACTGGATTATATATAAAAAAACAGGTACATTCCAAATACTTCCTATTGGATTATTGAAGGTACAGGTACATTCCAAATACTTATTGAAGGTACATCATTCGCTATTATAATTCAGACGATGAAGACCCCTATTCGTATGGACCAAGCCCACAAAAGAGGGCCATGGACTTGAAATTCCAGAAGTGTCCGAAGACTAAACGGTTTCCATTAGGAAGAAGTAAGGGGAGGTAAAGGGAGATGCAGAAAGAAAATTCAAAGAACTTCTCACAGAATTATTGGGGTGAAATATCAGTGTATAAACGAACAAGATCATTTTTAAATAAGTAATGTAGCGAACCGTACGCTAGATTTATCGGAATGTCGAACAATTGAGACTCTAGACATTTTAGACCCATAAGAATAGCAGAAACGGTCAGCCATCCATGACAATGCAAGATCATCTCCCTTTATCCCAACCCTCCTTGTTTTCGTCCCACGTACGCGCTGATCTTGAAGAACGTCTTTGCCTGACCTTGATTTGAAGGTCAGCGGTCACCATACAATAAGAAATGGGAGGCAGGAAGGGGGGTGGTACTAATACTTAATGGCGCCACTCCCTTACTCGTTTTGTTGATAAACTTACGCGCGTTCACAGATGCTGCTGGAGGTTTCTGTGCGTTCGTTTGCGCGTACGCCGACTTCGACTCCAGATTATAGGGTTTCTGATAGGTTGAAGCACTGGTGGGATATTTCTATATATTATTATGTTTATATTTTGACACATACTATCAAGTCAAGAGCATTTAAGAGCGTCAAACCAATGTTGTATCAACAAAAAAGGGCGAAACAAAATAGATCCACTTTATGGCTCTTAAGCAGATGAAATCGCACTCTAGATTGATACCCAGAGAGCAGCACTGGTTGCTCCAAAGAATTTTTAAGTGTCTTTTAGGCCTATTCTAAGTTGAAATTCCTTCGTAAGTCGTAAGTAATCTCCTAGAGAAATGTATACGATACTTATAACTCTAGGCCAGCGTCTCCTATTAAAACCTCATTGGAAAAATGGTCTTGATAGACCTATATGTGAACCTTTTCAAAATTCAAGAACCCTTGGTGATCCCGAAGTTTAACTAATATAGTATCATCTCCTTTCTTCTAAATGATTCATTATTCCCCATCAAAAATATTCAAAATCTTGTTATGCTGACCCACTAGCGAAGATGAAAGCATTACTACCTTAATATTCGTAGTTCCTCTTGTATTCTAATTATTCACTTAATTTTACCCTAATATAGTTCCTCGAGTATTTTAATCCTTCACTAAATTTTTCCTTTTCATTTATTTATCAATTTATTGATTGACTTTTTCTTTCATCTTCTGTTACTTCTTGTCAATGCAGTTCTTGTATTCTAATCATTCACTTAATTTTACTTTTACATTTATTTATCAATTTGTTAATTGACTTTTTTCCCTTTACCTTCTGTTATTTCTTGCTAATTAACTCCATTGCATTCTTTGGGTGCTTCTTCTTCAAGTCAGTGGCCCCTGTGGTGGGCTTGTTCCAAATGAACAAGGTTCATCATCTTCTGTAATAAAATAATAATAATAATAATAATAATAATAATAATAATAATAATAATAATAATAATAATAATGTATGTCTAATGAAGCAGCAATGTCCTGCACATACTCGGAGGAAATCTCCAATTATCCAATTGGTGTCATTAGTGAATTCAAATCAATTTCTATGGAAATACGTGGCATAAGAGACGCTCGTTTGAATGGCGACCGGAAGTAACGTCGTGGTTAACGATGCTAGAGTATTGATCAAGCGAATTTGGTGAATTTTATTATTATTTTTTTTAAAAAATTTTATTATTATTATTATTATTTTATTATTATTATTCTTATTATTATTATTTATTATTATTATTATTATTATTATTATTCGTTTTTCTTGCTATTTTACGTGTTTTTTTTGTTGTTTTGTTTTTTTTCGAGATATTTCCACATTACTGAGAGATAGAGCCTTCGTCGATCCAAGATGAGGATTAGTACCTAGACGTTACTTGACTGCCGTGCGTTGCAGCAGGGATTGGAGAATTAAAAAATAAATAAATAAAAAGTCACAAGGGACGCCATCCTAATCGTTACTGTCTCCTTAAGTACCGTGAATTTGAAATCCAATAGACAGGAAATTTATAAAGGAATATATATAAATATATATATATATAGATATATCTATATATATATATATATGTATTATAGTATATACATGTATATATACATATATATATATATATATATATATCATATATATATCAGTAGAAGGATCCACAGTAATAATATTCTTGTTTATCTAAACGAATTATATATGTGGAAATATTTACAAATATCAATATATATATTTCGTCTGAATAAAAAACAAGAATATTAGTGTGGATTCTTATACTGGTTACTTAGAGGCACAATACGGAGTTTTTGTATTGCATGCATACATACATATATATATATAATATATATATATATATATATATATATATATATATATATATATATATATATACACATATATATATACTATACATATATACATATATATATATATATATATATATATATATATATATATATATATATATATGTATGCATGCAATATTTCCATAGAAATTTATTTGAATTCACAAATGACACCAATTGGATAATTGGAGATTTCCTCTGAGTATGTGTAGGACATTGTTTGTTCATAGACAATACATTAGTTATTATTATTATTATTATTATTTTATTATTATTATTATTATTATTATTATTATTATTATTATTGTATTATTATACAGAAGAGGGTGAACCTTGTTCATATGGAACAAGCCCACCACAGGGGCCACTGACTTGAAGAAGAAGCACCCAAAGAATACAATGGAGTTAATTAGCAAAAATTTACAGAAGGTAAAGGGAAAAAAAGTCAATTAACAAATTGATAAATAAATGTAAAAGTAAAATTAAGTGAATGATTAGAATACAAGAACTGCATTGACAATGGTATCTTTATGAGAGCCACGTATACCTACACATTAGCCACTAGACCTATCTAGAGAATCATTCATCATTCCCTTAAGCACAGAGCGTTCGTTAAATTTGAAGAAACAATAGTTTGGCTAATGAGTTTATTAAAAGAAATAGACAAATATATTAGAGATATCGTGAACAGAAAATTAATTGCAGAGGGTAGAATGTTTAACGTTGAAAAGTTTGTCATCAACAAGTTCAACTCGAGGACTAAAAAATTCAAACAAACATCATATAAAAACTGTGAAATGGTGCAGAGGCTGAGCAGTAAACCTGCTATAGATCTACCATCAGCGAACTCGAACCGATCCCCGCATGATAAACAAGAGCGAAACGCCGACCGAAAGCCAAGGATGTACTACGCCTGGTCAAGCATAACAATTGAATTACAAAGGAAAGAATTGCGCATCTTCCCCCCACTGACACCAAAACATCGGGGTAACAGATCTCTTTGGGAGTCTCATGGCTTCGTCGAACAGGAACTTCATTTTAGATTGAGACATTTAACGAATATTTCAGAGGACGGGTAATGAAAGAAGACGTTGTGGAACTTCTGGAAATTCCAGAGGCGCCCTTTATTCCTCCACACACCGCTGGATTCTGGGACAGCTTCTCTTACCGAGGATGTCGTGCAATTGGAACTCCAGAAGTTCTATTATTTCATAGCAATTTGTTTATAATAATAATAATAATAATAATAATAATAATAATAATAATAATAATAATAATAATAATAATAATAAATGAGTAAAATTAAATTTATTATAGTATATATTATATATTATATATAAGATATATATAGATATATATATATATATACATACATACATATGAAGTAATAAAAGTCCACACTTATGTAAAATGTGTATTAAAAATACATAAAAGACGGGAGCTTTCGTCTACTTGATCAGTAGACCTCATCAGCTGTACTGATTTTTCCTTTTCAAAAAATATACAAAAAAAGTTACGAAGGACAGGCAGGACTCTGGAACCGTCCCCAAGGGAGATAACAACCAAAACAAACTATCTCAATCATGTTATTGGTTGTTCCCTCGTCCAAATCTTCTAGAGCATCGGCACCTGCAATGGGGGTTCTTCCTTCCAATACATTTATAAATTATTTGGTTTCTTAAAACTGTAAATATTGGTACAGACGTTGTTTGCATCACTCCTACTGCCCAGGTTGTTTCTCTTTCTCCTGAATTTTGAAAGTGCTAGGTCATGTTCATTAAACTTGGACACGGCTAGGTCATGTCTATTGAACTTGGGCACGGCTATGTCATGTCTATTGAACTTGGGCACGGCTATGTCATGTCTATTGAACTTGGACGTGGCTATGTCATGTCTATTGATCTTGGACACAGCTATGTCACGTCTATTGAACTTGAGCACAGCTATGTCATGTCTATTGAACTTGGACATGGCTATATCATGTGTATTGAACTTGGACACGGCTATGTCATGTCTATTGAACTTGAGCACAGCTATGTCATGTCTATTGAACTTGAGCACTGCTATGTCATGTCTTTTGAACTTGAGCACAGCTATGTCATGTCTATTGAACTTGGACATGGCTTTGTCATGTCTATTGAACTTGGACACGGCTATGTCATGTCTATTGAACTTGGACATAGCTTTGTCATGTCTATTGAACTTGGACATGGCTATATCATGTGCATTGAACTTGGACACGGCTATATCATGTCTATTGAACTTGAGCACTGCTCTGTCATGTCTATTGAACTTGGACATGGCTTTCTCATGTCTATTGAACTTGTACACGGCTATATCATGTCTATCGAACTTGAGCACTGCTATGTCATGTCTATTAAACTTGAGCACAGCTATGTCATGTCTATTGAACTTGGACACGGCTATGTCATGTCTATTGAACTTGAACACGGCTATATCATGTCTATTGAACTTGAGCACAGCTATGTCATGTCTATTGAACTTGAGCACAGCTATGTCATGTCTATTGAACTTGGACACGACTATGTCATGTCTATTGAACTTGGACACGGCTATGTCATGTCTATTGAACTTGAGCACTGCTATGTCATGTCTATTGAACTTGGACACACCTTTGTCATGTCTATTGAACTTGGACAAGGGTATGTCACGTCTATTGAACTTGGACACGGACATGTCATGTCTATTACAGCTATGTCATGTCTATTAAACATGGACACGGCTATGTCATGTCTATTGAACTTGGACATGGCTAGGTCATGTCTATTGAACTTGGACACGGCTATGTCATGTCTATTGAACTTGAACACGGCTATATCATGTCTATTGAACTTGAGCACAGCTATGTCATGTCTATTGAACTTGGACACGACTATGTCATGTCTATTGAACTTGGACACGGCTATGTCATGTCTATTGAACTTGAGCACTGCTATGTCATGTCTATTGAACTTGGACACACCTTTGTCATGTCTATTGAACTTGGACAAGGCTATGTCACGTCTATTGAACTTGGACACGGCTATATCATGTCTATTGAACTTGGACACGGCCATGTCATGTCTATTACAGCTATGTCATGTCTATTAAACTTGGACACGGCTATGTCATGTCTATTGAACTTGGACATGGCTAGGTCATGTCTATTGAACTTGGACACAGCTATGTCATATCTATTGAACTTGGACACGGCTAGGTCATGTCTATTGAATTTGGACACAGCTATGTCATGTCTATTGAACTTGGATACGGCTATGTCATGTCTATCACAGCTATGTCATGTCTATTAAACTTGGACACGGCTATGTCATGTCTATTGAACTTGGACGTGGCTATATCATGTCTATTGAACTTGGATATGGCCAGGTCATGTCTATTTAACTTGGACACAACTATGTCATGTCTATTGAACTTGGACACGGCTATGTCATGTCTATTAAACTTGGACACGGCTATATCATGTCTATTGAACTTGGGCACAGCTATGTCATGTCTATTGAACTTGGACGTGGCTATGTCATGTCTATTGAACTTGGACACAGCTATGTCATGTCTATTGAACTTGGACACGGCTATATCATGTCTATTGAACTTGGACACGGTTATATCATGTATATTGAACTTGGACGTGGCTATGTCATGCTTATTGAACTTGGACACGCATGTCGTCTATTAATTGGACGGCTATATCATGTCTATTGAACTTGGGCACAGCTATGTCATGTCTATTGAACTAGGACGTGGCTATGTCATGTCTAATGAACTTGGACATGGCTATGTCATGTCTATTGAACTTGGACACGGCTATATCATGTCTATTGAACTTGGACACGGCTATATCATGTCTATTGAACTTGGACGTGGCTATGTTATGCTTATTGAACTTGGACACGGCTATATCATGTCTATTGAACTTGGACACGGCTATATCATGTCTATTGAACTTGGACACGGCTATGTCATGTCTATTGAACTTGGACACGGCTATGTCATGCTTATTGAACTTGGACACGGCTATATCATCTCTATTGAACTAGGACGTGGCTATGTCATGTCTATTGAACTTGGACATGGCTATATTATGTCTATTGAACTTGGACGTGGCTATGCCATGTCTATTGAACTTGGACACAGCTATATCATGTCTATTGAACTTGAACGTGGCTATGTCACTTAACGCAGGCTATATCATGTCTATTGAATAGGACGGCTATGTCTATGTCTTATTGACTTAGACACGGCTATATCATGTCTATTGGAACTAGGACGTTGGCTATGTCATGTCTATGTTGAACTTGACAACAACGGCTAGGATCATGGTATACTTGACTTGGATGTGGCTATGTCATGTCTATTGAACTTGGACACAGCAATGTCATGTCTATTGAACTTGGACGTGGCTATGTCATGTCTATTGAACTTGGACATGGCTATGTCATGTGTATTGAACTTGGACACTGCTATGTCATGTCTTTTGAACTTGGACACGGCTATATCATGTCTATTGAACTTGGACGTGGCTATGTCATGCTTATTGAACTTGGACATGGCTATGCCATGTCTATTGAACTTGGACACGGCTATATCATGTCTATTGAACTTGGACACGGCTATATCATGTCTATTGAACTTGGACACGGCTATATCATGTCTATTGAACTTGGACATGGCTATGTCATGCTTATTGAACTTGGACACGGCTATATCATGTCTATTGAACTAGGACGTGGCTATGTCATGTCTATTGAACTTGGACACGGCTATATCATGTATATTGAACTTGGACACGGCTATGTAGTGTCTATTGAACTTGGACACGGCTATGTCATGTCTATTGAACTAGGACGTGGCTATGTCATGTCTATTGAACTTGGACACGGCTATATCATGACTATTGAACTTGGACACGTCTATATCATGTCTATTGAACTTGAACACGGCTATATCATGTCTATTGAACTTGGAAAAGGCTATATCATGTCTATTGAACTTGGGCACAGCTATGTCATGTCCATTGAACTAGGACGTGGCTATGTCATGTCTATTGAATTTGGACACTGCTATGTCATGTCTATTGAACTTGGACATGGCTATATCATGTCTATTGAACTTGGACACGGCTATATCATGTCTATTGAACTTGGACACGGCTATATCATGTCTATTGAACTTGGGCACAGCTATGCCATGTTCTTGACAGGTCGTGGCTATAATCATGTCTATGACTTGGCACGGCTATATCCTGTCTATTGAACTTAGGATGTGGCTATTGGTCCATGTCCTATTGACCTTGGACACGGCTATGTCCATGTCTATTGGAACTTGGACGATGGCTATGGTATGTCTATTGAACTTTGGACACGGCTAATTATCATGTCTATTGAACTTGGACACGTGCATGTCAGGTCGATTGAACTTGGACACAGCTATGTCATTTCTATTGAACTTGGGAACACGGCTATATTCATGTCTATATTGAACTTGGAACACGGCTATATCATTTGTCTATTGAACTTCGGACACTGGCTATGTCTGTCTTTGAAACTTGGACGTTGGCTATGTTTCATTCTTATTGGATCTTGCACGGCTCTATCATATCTATTGAACTTGGACGTGGCTATATCATGTCTATTGAACTTGGACACGGCTATATCATGTCTATTGAACTTGGACCCGGCTATGTCATGTCTATTGAACTTGGACGTGGCTATGTCATGTCTATTGATCTTGGACACGGCTATGTCATATCTATTGAACTTGTACGTGGCTATATCATGTCTATTGAACTTGGACACGGCTATATCATGTCTATTGAACTTGGACACGGCTATGTCATGTCTATTGAACTTGGACACGGCTATGTCATGTCTATTGAACTTGGACACGGCTATGTCATATCTATTGAACTTGTACGAAGAAATGAAAAAGTGGGAAGGATATGGAAAATACAACTTCTACAGTAAAAATATAAAATGGTCAGAAATAAATGAAGAATTAAACAAAGATTGGGATAATATTTTCGTAAGTGATGACATAAAGGTAAATACGGAGATATTATATAAAATATTAGAGAAAATAGTGGATAAATATATACCGAAGAAGAAAAGTAAACATCAGTCATGCATACCAAGAGACAGAAGGATCTTGTTCCAGAAAATCAGAAAGTGGAAAAAAGGTCTAGCAAAAAAAAAAATGCATGGAAAGTTATAGAACTAAAAAGTAAGATAGAAAATGCAGAACAAAAGATTATACAATCAAAAGAAAATGAAAAACGGGACTTGGAAGAAAAAACCCTATTAAATATCAAGCAAAATCCCAAACTATTATACTCATATGCGAAGAAGATGAATAAAAGAAGAATAGAAATAGGCCCTCTAAGAATTGAAGGGAGATTAACGAATGAAAAAAAGGAAATTTGCAACATACTGGCAGAACGATATAAGAGAGAATTCACCCCTAGAATAGATAATGAAGATAATGATATAGAAGTAAGGATGAAAATAGTGAATATTTAGCTGACATAGATATTAATGAAGCTGATATTGTGCAGGCTATTAATGAAATTAAAAATGGAGCTGCTGCAGGGCCTGATGGAATTCCTGCTATTTTGTTAAAGAAAGTAGTTCATTCTATCGCAAAGCCACTTGCAATATTATTAAGACAAAGTGTAGATACAGGCAAGATTTATGATGAGCCCAAATTAGCATATATTACCCCTACTTTCAAAAGTGGATCAAGACTAGAGGCAAGTAATTATAGGCCTGTGAGTCTAACATCACATATTATGAAAGTGTATGAAAGGGTAATGAAGAAAAATATTATGAAACATTTAATAAAAAATAATTTGTTTAATAAAGGACAACATGGTTTCGTACCCGGAAAAAGTACACAAACCCAACTGTTAGTCCACCGTGAGAACATATTCAAAAATATGAAAAGCGAAATGAAAACAGATGTGGTTTATTTAGACTTTGCAAAAGCTTTTGATAAAGTAGACCATAATATATTAGCGAAGAAAATTAGAAAACACAATATCGTGGATAAAGTAGGAAGATGGTTAAAAGAATTTTTACACAACAGAAAACAGATAGTTATTGCAAACGACGAGAAATCGGATGAAGCCAAGGTAATATCTGGTGTGCCGCAAGGTACGGTGTTAGCTGCAATACTGTTTGTTATTATGATTGAAGACATAGACAATAATGTTAAGGATTCGGTAGTGAGTAGTTTCGCAGATGACACAAGAATAAGTAGAGAAATTACTTGTGATGAAGATAGGAACGCTCTACAAAGAGACCTTAACAAAGTATATGATTGGGCAGAGGTAAATAGGATGGTATTTAACTCTGATAAATTTGAATCAATAAATTATGGAGACAGAGAAAGAAAGCTATATGCATATAAGGGACCTAATAATGAGACAATCACAAATAAGGAAGCAGTTAAAGACCTTGGTGTGATGATGAATAGGAACATGTTATGCAATGATCAAATAGCAACTCTGTTGGCAAAATGTAAAGCAAAAATGGGAATGTTGTTACGGCACTTCAAAACAAGAAAAGCTGAACACATGATTATGCTTTATAAAACATATGTTCGTAGTCCACTTGAATATTGCAATATGATATGGTACCCACACTATCAAAAGGATATTGCACAAATAGAGAGTGTACAAAGGTCCTTTACAGCTAGAATAGAAGAAGTTAAAGACCTTGACTACTGGGAAAGACTACAATTCTTAAAATTATATAGTCTAGAAAGGAGAAGAGAACGCTACATGATAATTCAGGCATGGAAACAGATAGAAGGAATAGCAGAAAATATCATGGAACTAAAAATATCAGAAAGAGCAAGCAGAGGTAGATTAATAGTGCCCAAAACTATACCAGGAAAAATAAGGAAAGCACACAGGACATTAATCCACTACGCACCAGCATCGATAATGCAGCGTCTATTCAATGCGTTGCCAGCTCATCTGAGGAATATATCAGGAGTGAGCGTAGATGTGTTTAAGAATAAGCTCGACAAATATCTAAACTGCATCCCAGACCATCCAAGATTGGAAGATGCAAAATATACCGGAAGATGTACTAGCAACTCTCTGGTAGACATTAGAGGTGCCTCACACTGAGGGACCTGGGGCAACCCGAACAAGATGTAAGGTCTGTAAGGTAAGGATATCATGTCTATTGAACTTGGACACGGCTATATCACGTCTATTGAACTTGGACACGGCTATATCATGTCTATTGAACTTGGACACGGCTATGTCATGTCTATTGAACTTACCGGGCTATGTCATGTCTATTAACTTGGACACGGCATATCATTCCGTTTGGACACGGCTATTAATCATTTATATTGACTTGGACAGACGGCTATTGTCATGTCTTAAATTGAACTTGGACCACTTGCTATGGTCTGTCTATTGAACTTGGCACGGCTATATCATGTCCTTGGGACAACGGCTATGTCATGTCCCCTATTGGAACTTGGACACGGCTATAAGCGATGTCTTTGACAGCGGCCTTTGTCATGCCTATTGGAAAACTTGGGGGACCGGCTATATCATGTCTAATGAACTTGGACGTGCTATGCCATTTCTATGAACTTGTAACGTGGTTTTTTTTTATTAATCATGTCTTGGAACTTTGGACTACGGCTATTATTTCCATTTCTATTTAACTTGTACTTTGGCTATAAATCATGTCTATTGAACTTGACACGGCTGGTTGGGGTCTATTTGAACTTTGGAGACGTGGCTATGTTCATGCCTATTGAACTGTTGGACACGGCTATGTTTCAATGGCTATTGAACTTTGGAAACGTTGGCTTACTGTCATTGGTCCCCTATTAGAACTTGGGAACGGTAACTCCATGTCTATTTGAACTTGGAACACGGCTATGTCATGTCTATTGAACTTGACGTTGGCTATGTCATGTCTATTGGAACGTGGACGTGGCGTATGCAATGGTCTATTGAACTTTGGACACGGCTATGGTCATGTCTATTGAACTTGGACCGGCTATGTAGCTATGAAACTGGACACGGCTATGTATGTCTATTGAACTGGACGTGGCTATGTCATGTCTATTGAACTTGACGTGGCTAGTCATGTCATTGAACTTGGCGGCTATGTATGTATTGAACTTGGACACGGCTATGTCATGTCTATTGAACTTGGACACGGCTATGTCTTGTCTATTGAACTAGGAGGAGGCCAGAGAAGGATAATTAAAAGTATTTAGCTTGATTTGTAGCGCTCTGTGCTTCCTTACCGGGACACAGGAGGCCATTTCCCGTGGATGTTCCTCGTTACCTTCGGCAAAAACAAAAACAAAAAAACAAGAATGTGGGCGTGGCTTCATAACTGTGATGTCTAGGTAGACTATCGGATGATCTTACATCAGTTTAAAGGAATGGAGAGAGAGAGGTAGGCAGAAATTCATTCTGTAACCCAAAGTGACATTTCAAAGAGAGAGAGAGTGACATTTCAAAGATAGAGAGAGAGTGACATTTCAAACATACAGAGAGAGAGAGAGAGAGAGAGAGGAAGAGACAGACCGTGAGTGACATTTCAATGATAGAGAGAAAAAGAGAGAGAGAGAGAGAGAGAGAGAGAGAGAGAGAGAGAGAGAGAGAGAGAGAGAGAGAGAGTGACATTTCAAAGGTAGAGAGAGAGAAAAAAAGAGCAAGAGAAGCAGAAATACATTCTGCAACCCATAATGACATTTCACACAGAGAGAGAGAGAGAGAGAGACATTTCAAAGATAGAGAGAGAGAGGGAGGGAGGGAGAGAGAGCGCGAGAGAAGCCGAAATACATTCTGCAACCCATAATGACATTTCGTAGAGAGAGAGAGAGAGAGAGAGAGAGAGAGAGAGAGAGAGAGAGAAGTAATTCAAGGATGTCCACAAGAATCCTGGCATCCTGCCCTTGAACTCCCCCCAATATATTCTCGCTCCACTGATGCATTATGCTTGTACTTTAGACTGGCCTTCAAGTGCGTAGTCGTTGCGTAATACTTATGTAAAGTGTCCCTGCCTTAATGTTTTATTTTTATCCTTTTTAAGCAGAAAGCCCAGTTATACCATTTTATGATAATTCTAACTGAAATCATATTTATTATTTGAATAATTACCTGAGCTTCCAAAGCTATTTTGTACCTTCTTGGTTGAAAGAAATAAATTATCTTTTCCAGGAATTTCCAAATCAATTATTATTATCATTATTATTATTATTATTATTATTATCATTATTTTTATCTGGACATGCAAAGCTGTATATTGGTTTAAGAAGACAGACAATAAATAAAGAATTATTTTTTCAATCATTTTCAAATCATTTGTTGTTATTATTATTATTATTATTATTATTATTATTATTATTATTATTATTATTATTATTATTATTATTATTATTATCATCTAGACATGCAAAGATATATATATCTTCTTGGTTTAAGAAGACAAGCAATAAATAAAAATCAATTTTTGCAATCATTTTCAAATCTATTATTATTATTTTATCTTTTTCTTTCTATCACATTCCTCCAATTCGACTGGGTGGTATTTATAGTGTGGGGTTCCGGGTTGCATCCTGCCTCCTTAGGAGTCCATCACTTTTCTTACTATGTGCGCCGTTTCTAGGATCACACTTCTGCATGAGTCCTGGAGCTACTTCAGCCTCTAGTTTTTCCAGGTTCCTTTTCAGGGATCTTGGGATCGTGCCTAGTGTTCCTGTGATTATGGGTACAATTTTCACTGGCATATCCCATATCCTTCTTATTTCTATTTTCAGATCTTGATACTTATTCATTTTTTCCCTCTCTTTCTCTTAAATTCTGGTGTCCCATGGTATTGCGACATCAATGAGTGATATTATTAATACAATTATTATTATTATTATTATTATTATTATTATTATTAATATTATTATTATTATTATTATTATTAAGAAGGCAGACAATGAACGCAGAATTATTTACTTTTGATCAGTTACAAATCAATTTCAAAAAGTTGAACAAAATACTGTTAATAGAAAGGAATAGTTAGAGAGATGCAAGCCAGCCTCAATGGATGCCGGTCCCAAGCCCGGATAAATAGGGAGGGTTGGTGTCAGGAAGGGCATCCGACTGTAAAAACCCACGCCAGAACCAATGAAATGAGTCGTGATATTGATGAGAATAGTGCTAGGGCGTACTCCGTAAACGACGCACAGACACATCGCCCTAACTCTGTGACAAGGCGAGGGCTACTGCATCATGAGCGGGTGCAGCTAAAGAAGCGAGCTCTAATTATGATCAGAATAGGCCAGCTCAATATTGGGTCTATGACAGGAAGAGGAAGAGAGTTGGCGGAATTGATGAGGATAAAGAGAGTGGATATTTTGTGTGTGCAGGAAACTCGATGGAAGGGTAATAAAGCTAAAGAACTGGGGGATGGCTACAAGCTAATCTATAGTGGAGCAAATGGGCAGGGTAGGAATGGCGTTGGTGTAGTGTTGTCGGGGGAAATGAAGAATGCAGTGACGGAAGTGAGTAGAAAGAATGACCGCATTATGAGAGTGAAGATATGTTATGGAGGGGAAACAATGAACATCATTAGCGCTTATGCTCCACAAGTGGGCTGCACAGAGGAAGAAAAGAGCCGTTTTTGGAACGAAATGAGTGAGGTAACGCAAGAACTGGAAGAGCAGGAGATGACTGTAGTAGGGGCAGACTTACTGAAGTGGGGGCAGACTTTAATGGACATGTCGGAAATGAAAAGGATGTAATTGAACGTGTGCATGGAGGACATGGGATTGGGGAGAGAAACCCAGAAGGAGAGAGTATAGTAGACTTTGCCGTGTCCTTTGATATGGCAATAGTGAACACATTCTTCAAAAAGAAGAGGGAGCACTTGATAACATACAGGAGTGGCGGTAGATGCACACAAATAGATTACCTCCTTTACAATAGATCAAGGCTGGTGGAAGTTAGGAATTGTAAAGTTATCCCAGGTGACCACATGGCCCCCAACATAGGCTCCTTTGTATGGATTTAAAGATGAAAAGAGAAAAGAAAACGAAAACGAATGGGGTAAAGAAAATCAAGTGGTATAAATTGTTAGGGAGGAAGAATGATAAGAAGAGAGAGTTCAGGAGAAGAGTGTTGGGAGAGGTTGATCTGGGAATTGAAGATGTGGGAGAATGGTGGAGGCATAATGCATCAGTGATTAGAAGACATGGAAAGGAGATACTAGGGGAAGCATATGAAATAGTATGGGAGGAAAAGGAGAGCTGGTGGTGGGGAGAAGAGGTGGGGGAAGTGGTGAAGGGTAAAAAGGAGGCAAAGAAGAGATTTGAAGAGTCACAGCTGCAGGAGGACAGAGAAAGATTAAGAGAAAGAAACAAAGAAGTAAAAAGGGTGGTAGCTCAAGCTAAGAGCATATGAAGAGGTTTATAATGAACTGGAAACCAAGGAATGGTTGAGTAAGATGCTCAAACTCAAACTGTCAAAAGTAAGAAATAAAAGAACAAAGGACATCACCAATATTAAGCAAATGAAAGATAGGAATGGTATGGTCATAAAAAAGGAAGAAGACATCCTGAAAAGATGGAAAGAGTATTTCGAACAACTGCTTAATGAAGAAAAGGAAAGACTTGTAAGTGAGGATGGACAAGTAAACATGGGAATGGTAATGGGGATATCTAGGGATGAAGTGATACGAGCCTTAAAAAGAATGAGGAATGGGAAGGCAACAGGACCTGACTTAATCCCAGTCGAAGTTTGGAAAGCCTTAGGAGGGGAAGGGGTAGACATCTTGTATGATCTGATGGTAAAAATATTCGAACAGGAAAAGATACCAGAAGAATTGCGGGAAAGCATATTGATACCTATATTTAAAGGTAAAGGTGATGTCCAGGAATGCAGTAATTATAGAGGTATAAAACTAATGTCTCACACGTTGAAGATTTTGGAAAGAGTAATAGATAGCAGGCTGAGAGAGGAAGTTAGAATAGTGAAGGAACAGTTAGGATTTATGAAGGGAAGCGGCACAACGGATGGAATATTTTGCATAAGGCAGCTAATGGAGAAATTCAGAGAAAAACAACGAGACCTGCATCTGGTATTCATAGACCTTGAAAAGGCCTATGACAGGTGCCAAGGCAAGAAATATGGAGATGTTTGAGGGAGAAGATGGTGCCGGAAAAGTATGTCAGAATTATTCAGGAGATGTACAGGAATGTGTATACTAGAGTGAGAAGTAGTGTTGGAGAGACGGATGGATTTGAGATAGGAGTTGGATTACACCAGGGGTCAGCACTTAGCCCATTCATCTTCAACATCGTGATGGATGTAATGACCAGGGATGTTAGAGAAGCAGTGCCATGGTGCATATTATACGAGGATGACATTGTGTTGTGTTCAGAGGGGAAGGAGGAGTTGGAGGGGAGGTTGGAGAGGTGGAGAGCAGCACTTTAGGAGAGAGGAATGAGAATAAGCAGATCAAAAGCCGAATATATGTGCCCTAGTATTACTGAGGACGGGTGAAGTAGCATAAGATTGGGTGGGGAAGAAGTGAAGAAAGTACAGAAGTTCAAGTACTTAGGGTCCGTATTAGAGGATAGTGAAGCATGGACCAAGAGGTGAGACACCGAATTCAGGCAGGATGGAATAACTGGAGGTCATTACATCCATCACGATGTTGAAGATGAATGGGCTAAGTGCAGGATGGAATAACTGGAGGTTTCCCTGTGACAAGAAGGTCCCTCTGAAATTGAAAGGAAAGTTCCATAGGACGGTGGTCAGACCAGCAATGTTATATGGAACAGAAACAGCAAGTATGAGGAAAACAGAGGAGAAGAAGATGGATGTAGCAGAAATGAGAATGTTGAGATGGATGTCGGGAGTAACAAGGGAAGATAGGATTAGAAATGAGTTTATAAGAGGATCGACAAAGGTAGCTGAAATATCAAAGAAAATACAGGAAGGAAGGCTTCGATGGTATGGACACCTGTTACGAAGGGAGGAAAGTCATGTTGGAAGACATACGATGGAAATGGAAGTGCGGGGTAGAAGGAAGAAGGGAAGACCAAGAAAGAGATGGCGTGAATGTGTAGGGGAAGATATGGAATTGAAATGTATAAATGAGAACGAGGCACAGGACAGAAATCGATGGAGACGACTCATTCGAATTGGCGACCCCATATAAAAATGGGTTTAAGCTAGGAAGAAGATTATTATTCATAAGATGAACCCTATTCCTATGGAACAAGCCCACCACAGGAACCATAAACTTGGGATACTGTAGTAGCCTCGTTTTTGCCAACATTTCCTGCCTCAACGGAATGGTTAGTTTCGAAAGATCTTTCGAAGCGCGTGACGTCATAGACGCAAGGTCAAAAATAATTTATCTTCAGTGACCTACTGGTTAACGCGAGCGCTGAGAATCCAATCACGTCAGTGATTCTCAAGGTTGAAGAAACAAGCGAGCATCACTTTTTGGTGGTTTTTATAATCATTTCAGGTCCATTTGAATGAATCACTGCTATTTCCTGTTCCATTCACCGTAATGGGTGACTCATTTCACATGAATTCAGTGAAATTTGTAGCATTTTTATGCTGGAATTAATAAGAGGAAACCTCTAGATCTTATTTACCAGAAATGCCGAATGAATAAAGGTTGGTAACATCCCTTAACAAGGAAATAAGACAAAAATTGCTGTTCGTCATACGTCTGGCAGCCGTCCGCGTTTGTATGTAAACATTGATGGAGACCAAATCGTGCTTACTTTAAAAGTAACGTCATACAACGTCATATTTGTATATCTATGCATACATACACACACACCACACACACATATATATATATATAGATAATAGTATATATGATATATATATATAGATATTATATATAATATATATATATATATATATATATCCTATATATATATAGATCTATATATATAGGTATATATATATAGATTTTATATATATATATATATATATATATATATATATATATGTGTGTGTGTGTGTGTGTGTGTGTGTGTGTGTGTATGTATGCATAGCTATATATGATGTTGTATGACGTTACTTTTAAAGTAAGCACGATTTGGTCTCCATCAATGTTTACATACAAACGCGGACGGCTGCCAGACGTATGACGAACATCAATTTTTGTCTTATTTCCTTGTTAAGGGATGTTACCAACCTTTATTCATTCGGCATTTCTGGTAAATAAGATCTAGAGGTTTCCTCTTATTAATTCCAGCATAAAAATGAGAGAAACAGAAAAACAGAAAGACAGACAAAAGGACAGAGAGAGAGAGAGAGAGAGAGAGAGAGAGAGAGAGAGACAGAAAGAATTCCTCGAAAAGATGATGCTATACCATTAGTACTGGCAATCCCAGACGTAATATCCAGTGTTGACTCGAGGTCAGATTTACGGAAATACACGTCTGATTGGTCATACGAACGCAATGCGTATTCCAGGTAGGCAAATTAAGTAGCCGTTTGTAAATATATATATTATACATATAATATGTATATATATATATATTATATTTATATATAATATATAATATCTATATATATATATATATATATATCTATATATATAATATATATATATATATATAAATATATATATATATATATATATATATATATCTATATATATAATAGATATATATATATCTATATATATCTATATTATACATATATATATATATATATATATATATATATATATATATATGTATATATATATATATATATATATATATATATATAGATATATATATATAGATATATATATATCTATATATAGAATATAGATATATATATATATATATATATATATATATATATATATATATACAAACGGCTACTTAATTTGCCTACCTGGAATACGCATTGCGTTCGTATGACCAATCAGACGTGTATTTCCGTAAATCTGACCTCGAGTCGACACTGGATATTACGTCTGGGATTGCCAGTACTAATGGTATAGCATCATCTTTTCGAGGAATTCTTTCTGTCTGTCTGTCTTTTGGAATGTCTCTCTCTCTCTCTCTCTCTCTCTCTCTCTCTCTCTCTCTCTCTCTCTCTCTCTCTCTCTCTCCTTTTGTCTGTCTTTCTGTTTTTCTGTTTCTCTCTTGTCTCTTTGTGTGTCTGTCTTTCAGTGTTTTGTCTCATTCTGTCGTTTGGTACGTCTGTTTCCCTGTCTTTCTGACTGTTTCTCTGTCTTTCTGTCCTTTTTTCTGTCTTTCTGTTCTTTTTCTGTCTGTAGTTATGGCCTTCTGTCTCTCCTAAAAAGAGTATCTTTGTATTTCGACGAATAATCTACGACCTGGAAAACCTCAGACCTCAGACTCATCAATTCCAGTTCCAGTCGATTATCTATGACCTGGAAAACCTCAGAACAGAGAAAATGTTCGATGAAATCCAGTCATTCTTCGCTAAAAGGTGGGATTCGTCATCTGCTATGAAGGAGATTCCTACGAACACGAATTCCTAAGACCTGGAATCAGTTTCTGGGTGTGGTTCGTCCTTCCTCTGTGGAGATGACAATGATGATTTTCCCTGAATCTTAAGAGACGAATTCTGCTTTTGTTGTTTGTACGTTTTTGTAGCAACTTTGTAATTGATATGTACACAGCAACTTGCTTTGTGTGTGATGATGTATTCTGTAGAGCACAGAAGTTACTGTACTTTTTGTAACAGCTCTGTCATTCATATGTACCTAGCAACTTGCATTGTGTTTTTTCTTATTCTTTCTCGGACACAAGCTTTTATTATTTCTTCACCAGAATCTCTCAATTTTACAAGAAGATATAATAAGCATTGTGGAAAATGCTGTCTGGATCTTATTTTCATTACAATTATTCGTTTCTATCATTGTTAAGTCGAAAATAAATATTTATACATGAATTGTAATTTGTTGTATACGTCTTATGCGTCTTGTATTTTTGTGTATGTTTGTCGTGTATTCCTTATTTCTCAGTAGAAATAAGAAAATTACATAATTACAAAGTGAATCGTTGCAAATAACAGTTAAAAGACTCTCTCCTGTTATGCTGATTGATCGATTTTAAACTCCCTGGCGTCGTGACACCTTCTGATATGAAAGATATATAGGCTGACAAAAGTGAGTAGGAAATAAGATAAATTAGGAAAAAATATTATTCATAGGGTACCAGCTGATGTCATTATTAGATATTCAAGAAAGTACCAGCTGACATCGTAAGTAAAGAGTACCAGCTGACGTCATAATAACTATGTAAAAGGGTACCAGATGACGTCATCACTATTTGAGAGAGTACCAGCTGACATCATAAGTAAATATTCAAGAGAATATTAGCTGACATCTTAAGTAAATATTCATGAGAGTACCAGCTGACGCCATAATTAACTATCCAAGAGGGTACCAGATGACGTCATCACTAATTATCTAAGAGGGTACCAGCTGACGTCACTCATAATACTGCAGGTCTCCTGAAGATACCACTCCCAAAATCTACTCCATGACCCCACTCCTTGTAACTCCATGTCCATGTCTCCCTCAGGGAATCAGGTGAGGAGTGGGAGGAGACTGAGAACTACTTTTTTCCTCACTTCTTTGTCTCTTCACTTCAATGTCAACCAGGGAGCTTGAAGTCAATCAATAGATGCCACAGGAAAGTGTCTTTTAATAATATTATTCACAACGACAACTTACAACAAAAATGAATGAAAATACCGGACATAATCGTACATCAGAATAACTGGCTGCCCCAAGAACTCTCCTAAGGAAATGAGGTAAACACGACAAACACACATAAAGATACAAGATACAGATACACACCTTTGTCGTTCAGTATTCCACGCGTCGGTACACCTGACACGAAAGAGGTTCCTTCTGTGTACAGATAAACAAAGGTAGAGGACTGCTTATGCCCATATGGTGTATAATTTATGGAAATTGCTGCCCAGTCATTCAGCGTCTGCGGGCAGCTCTCCCAAAGTATCGAGTGGTCTGTGCATTGGTCTCAACCACGTGGATCAAATTTGGAAGAAGAAGAAGAAGAAGAAGAAGAAGAAGAAGAAGAAGAAAGAAGAAGACGAAAAGAAGTACTATAACAACAGTAGAACAAGTATGAGATTCTTATTATTATCAAACTTGGCCTTTTTTTTTTTTTTTTTTTTTTGCATTTTCGTCAGCATCTTTATTGCTAAATAGGAAGGTTATTTAAATAATTATATATATATATATATATATATATATATATATATATATATATATATATATATATATATATACAAGAAGCTCTTAAAGAAACCATCAGATAGATTGCCACAATGCTTGGGTATTTAGACCCGAACCGTCGTTAACCACTAGTACAGTTAGCTATGAAATGGCACGACTCTTTACAATCGTGCTATTTCAATCCTTTCTCAAAGCCCACACAGCAGTATTAATCATACTCACGTGGCATTTTATATTACTCTGAAACGTTAAACGGATGATACCCCCGAATTATGGCGAAAATTAGGAAAGGCGGTGCCGTCAGTGCACCTCACGCGATGCACTGTAGGCATTGATTAAGGTTCCTTGCAGCGCCCCTTCCTGAGGCACCTAGCTGCTACAACTCCTTTCATTCCTTTTACTGTACCTCCGTTCGTATTCTCTTCCTACTATCTTGCTATCCTTTAACCTTCTCCTAACATTCGTTTCATAGAGCAAGTGCTAAAGGTATTCCTCCTGTTTTAGACCTTTCTACTCTGTTTCCTTTTGCAGCGATGAATGACGTCATTGGTCAACATTCAAGGAGCTCGCAAAGCTTATGTGATGGCGACAAATTCCTTGCGATAACATTCAATCATTTTGGTTGATACCAT
The DNA here is from genome assembly GCF_015104395.2 of Macrobrachium nipponense. Taxonomy (NCBI): domain Eukaryota; kingdom Metazoa; phylum Arthropoda; class Malacostraca; order Decapoda; family Palaemonidae; genus Macrobrachium; species Macrobrachium nipponense. The sequence continues at coordinate 56,365,248 of NC_087209.1, forward strand.
CCTCTGTATAATCCTTTTTTGGTTTGGGCAGAGACGTGTGAGGTCTACACCAGCTTAAATAGTTCCTTTCGCACCTTGACACTGCGCTGGAATGACCCAGCTTATATTCCAG
>NC_087209.1:56370359-56415359 GCF_015104395.2 Macrobrachium nipponense
TATGTCTGTCCGCCCGTCTGTCATTCAATCACGGCCAAACGGCTGGTCCGATGGGCATGAAACTTGGCAGGGTTATAGTGGGGATAACTAAGATGGTTTATAATGGGGTTTCATCCTACCTCGCCCCCCAACTCTCTCCCCCCCCCCCCTAATGGGCGTTATGTCTCCGTCCCTTTCAAGGGACGGGTGAAAAACCGTAACCAAAATTCAAGCAAAACACTAGCAGCCTGCGCAGCAACCATCGAAGTGACCCCTGGCGTCAAAATGGACAATCTTACTGTAATGGGCGTTATGTCTGCTAGTATTATGTAAATATTGGTTCTTGATAGGACGAAATTTCTCATTTTTCTCATTTCTCTTTGAAGGTGAGTGTCGCCTGGCTTGTTGGGCGTATGAGGGCTGCCGCTCCGCTTCGACAAAACCCTCTGGGGAGAAGTTCGAGTGTCGCCTGTCGCGCTTTTACACCCAGAACCTGACTCTCGAGGACGACCCTGATTCTCTTTTCACATATTGGCTCGGTGAGTTACGTGTGTATGTGTGTAGCCCTTGAAGGAGAGAGAGAGAGAGGGAGAGAGAGAGAGAGAGAGATGCCTCTATGAACCTTCCATTATTAAGCACAATTTAGATAGGAGTTTACGCAGGTAATATTAGCAAGCGAGAGAGAAAGAATGTAATGGTGTTCCGTAGAAAGAGGTAACAGAAGGCAAAGGGAAATACAGAAAGAAGAGATCCGACCTCCAGCTTAACTCGGGACATGGGCAAGATTTTCCCCCGTCTCATAAATTATTCCACTCAAACTCACAACAAGGATCAAATAAAATGGACAGAGATTAATCACGTTCATATATTCTCAGTTATAAGTGGAAACGCAAAACAACTGAACAGAAATGTAGTCTCTAAATTCAGTACATCAAATCAATTAAAACGTGCTAAATCTACGGACAAAAAGCCCATTGTTTCAGCAACGAAAATTTTAGAAACATTTCATTAGAAATAATGTTTCTGTACTGTTTAACACGCAGGTTATTTGTGTATTTTTACTTTTTTATTGTGATAAATAAATCATAAATGCCCTATCCTAAAATTCCTGTGCTTATATTCAATGCAATACACCTTTTTCAGACCATTTTAGGCTTTTCCATAGGGCTTTCCTAACCCCCAACAAGGATAAACAGCGCCTCAGTGGCGTGATCGGTATGGTCTTGTCCTGCCACCTCGGTAGCCGCAAGTTTGATTCTCGGGCATTCCATTGAGGTGTTAGAAATGTGTATTTCTGGTGATAGAAGTTCACTCTTGACGTGGTTAGGAAGTCACGTAAAGCCGTTTGTCCCGTTGCTGAATAACCACTGCTTCCATCCAATGTAAAAACACTATACAAACAAACAAACCAACAACAACAACAAAGTAGTTTGTTTACTCCCCGACCAAGTGAAAAATAAATTGGCAAATTAAAATATAGATAAACATGTGAGTAAATGGTGAGAAAAGAGGAGAATAATTGCATTGGAGACATTTATTTCGTATCATTCGCAACAAAATAAATGTCCTTAACTTCTACAGACCCGAGCTGGTTCAAGATCCACGGCTTACAGGAGGACGGACTGTTTTACTTCTCCTCCATAGCCTGGTACTCTATGAACTACAGCCTGGCACTGTGCGCAGTTCAACCTGGATTCAGGACCATCATGCTCAAGACGGGGAAACAGCAGAAGATCGGGAAGAGCATCTTAAAAAACCGTAAGTCGAAAATGGCCAATTGTATTATATATATATGGATATAAGTGTGTGTATATACATAAAAAACGTTTCGGGCATCCAGTAGCATCCATCATCAGGGCTGTGCTCAAGGCTCAACCACCATTAAAATGGGGACTTTTGCCACATCGAATAAACAGCTGACGCTTTACAGTAAACTGTCACCACTTCAGTCATTTTCTTTGCAAATTTCAGTTGGTGGCCACGTAACGATGGACATGCATCCCCTTCCAGGTGGGGGTTTCATATGGGGCGATGGCATGCCATTCGACATGAACACCCTCACAGAGAGCGGAATGATGCTTTACTACTATGGAGGAGATGATCAGTGTGTTTTTACCTCATACAATTCCATCCAGTTTTACCCTACAACATCTGCTTCTCTGACCCTCTGCCAGGGGAACCCCTATGGAGTGGAGTGGTGACCCTCCAGCCTCAAGACAGACAGGGTTGTCTGCGAACGAAGCGAATCCCTCTCCCTCCAAAATTCTTTTAGAAAAAAATTTTTTTATGGTCATGGAGTAAAGACGTATCATTTACATTGGCCAGTGGACTACAAAGTACACAATGTCTAGACTAATCAGAAAATCACCTCAAGAACTGAAAAAGATATGGAAAGCTGTAAAACTTCCAGAAATAACAAAAAGTTTATCTGTTCAGAAAAAGCTTTCACTAGGAAGAATTTTTTATTTTCACGGAAACTATCAACGGCAACTGACAATCAGGCCCTGCATAGGGACAGAATGACGGCCAGCCAAGGTGAGAGGACCGCCAAATGCAATTTCAGAGGGAAGATGAGACGAGTTCTTGAGTTCTCGTCTTCTTCGCCTTCCGACCCATTGGCTAGAAACCTCAGCATCGTCACAAAAGTCCAGCAGTGAAAAGGCCTCTATGAGGTTATACCTCGCTCTGGAAGACATGGAATAAACCACCAGATAAAAACTTGAATTTCAAACCATCACTTCTGCCTTACAAGAAACAAAAACTGGAGTTGAAAACATCATGAGATTTCAGTCATTTCTGTCAGTTCTTCATCTTGCAACAGTGATGTCATGTCAGTTTCTCATTTGGTGGACGTCCCAGGGAGAATGGGCCATTATCACAAATCGTGATAATGGCCCTGTTCAGAGCAGTTGTGTCTAGTGAAGAACAAGTTTTCCACAAAAATCATCACTGTTCAGTGAGTTGCTCTTTTACCAGAGGAACTGCCTTTTGTTTATTTGATAATATCAGTGTGCGTAATATATATCAAAGGCACTGCCTTTTGTAAATCTAATATGGCCAGTGCATAATATATGTACTTGAGACACTGCCTTTTGTTTATCTAATAAGGTAAGTGAGTTGTTCTTTTACCAGAGGCACTGTCTTTTGTTTATCTGATAAGGTCATTGAGTTATTCTTTTACCAGAGGCATTGCTTTTTGTAAGTCTAATGAGGCCAGTGAGTAATATATACTGGAGGCACTGCCTTTTGTAAGACTAATAAGGTCAATGAGTTATTCTTTTACCAGAGGCACTGCCTTGTGTTTATCTAAGAAGGTCAGTGAGTAATATATACTGGATGCACTGCCTTTTGTAAGTCTAATAAGGCCAGTGAGTAATATATACTGGAGGCACTGCCTTTTGTAAATCTAATAAGGTCAATGAGTTATTCTTTTACCAGAGGTACTGCCTTTTGTTTATCTAATAAGGACAATGAGTTATTCTTTTACCAGAGACACTGCCTTTTGTTTGTCTAAGAAGGTCAATGATTAATATATGTACTAGAGGCACTGCCTTTTGTAAGTCTGACAAGATCAATGAATGACTTTCCTTGCATTTTTCATATTGCAATATTTTAAAAGCAATAGCAGCCACTGAAAGACAAGTAAAAAAGATTTGTGATTCTTCTGTAACAATTATAACTATACTCCATCTGATGTTCATGTGCTAATGAGCCAATGTAGCATCTAACCAACAACAAAAACGACAGCTGTAGTAATCAGCTTTGTGCAGCTGACGGGACGTAACAGCAGATGATATAATATCTCAACGACAGTTCTATCTCGCGGCTACTTTGGCTGACGTTAGTGAACTAACTGCATGTAGCGTCGGGTAGGCTAATGCTGAGTAACTGGATTAAACTGAACTGTGTCCTATATTGTATTCAGTTCAGTATTGAGATGTGGAAATATATATATATATATATATATATATATATATATATATATATATATATATATATATATATATATATATATATATAGTCTCTCAATTCATGGTTTTTTCCAGATTAATTGACTTTGATTTACTTTAATAGATGAATTTCTCTCTTGTTGAAAACCAAAATATAATAGCAGAGGAAATTGCTGGTTTCATTTATATATCCTTCTTGCCCTGAAATTGGCTTTCTGCATTTCCAGTAAATCCAGATAATTTTGTTGAAAAATTAAATCGTAATTCTTTCCTCGTAGTTCAAACGTGACTGGTAACGGATATTGGAAGGAATAAACCTACAAAATTATGATTAAAAAACTAGATTGATAAAATATATGACATTCATATCATTACATTTCTTGTAAATTATAAAGTTTTCGCCTTCTTGATTACATGCAAGTAAGAGAAGTATGAAAAGTAAGGTCTGAAGATTCAGGTATAGGCCATTATACCTTTGCTATACGGGAGGTTGGACTAGACTTACGCTATGAACAACGCTATAGGTCTAATTTGTACTGACTGTCATTTCATAAACATATAATCGTGATTTACAACGCAAAAACAAGTCATCTAAAGTAATTTCTCAAACTGTAGTGTTGGTGCTTAGGCCACTTTTTATTTTCAGAATATTCAGTTAACCGATTTTTTAGGTAAAAGTCTGGTTGAATAGCGAGAAATAACTGTAATTGTAGTCTTGATACTTTGACGAGTTTTGTGCTGCTTGAAAAACAGCAAGAAACTTGCAATATAGATATTATTTCAAGGGTATTATTGCGCCTTGCACCCAACGGTACCGTCTGGCTGAAGGTTTAATGTAATCGTTACCCAGGTGCATCAGGAATCAGAGATTGCTTTGTTAATTTTATTTTAGTGTCACGTGGTCATACCCGGTAACTTAGATTATTACAGATTTCATCTTTATTCAGGTGGGCAATTAGCAGCACTAGGCTTAGAACAAGTAAAGGGATGTGATTGGTAAAAAATACATTCTTATTTCAGTTTTTTTCAGGTGGTTTTAGGTCTATTATAAGAGGTTTTGGGCCTATGTGACCAGAGCACAAAACATATGCTTTCGAGTCTGCAAGAGGTTTTAGGCTGCTATGTGATTGGATAGCCCAAAATATATGCTTATTTCAATTTATTTTAAGGAACTTTGAGGCCTATATGTGACTGGATATCACAAAATAAAGGCTTTGAGTCTTGAGGTAGTTTTAAGCTCGTATGTGACGAGATGGCATTAAATATAGGCTTATTTCAATTGAGTTCAAGAGGTTTTAGGCCTGTGTGATTAGTACAAAATATATACTCATTACAATTGCGACTAAAGGCGGTTTTAGCCCGATATGTGACCAGATAGCACAAAGTACTTTTTTCAAATGAGTCTGCAGGTAGGTTTGGGGCTATATGTAGCTAAATAGCACAAAATATGGGCTTATTTCAATTGTTTTCTGGAGGTTTTAGGCCTGTCTGGATAGATGCGAGTGACGGTGTTGCGAGTTCTGTTGGGGGAGGGGGCGGGATTAATGCATATTTGAGTGGTTGGGGGTGATTTAGGGTGGATATCTGGTCGGTGGTAGGTAAATAGATTTGGATAGGCAGTGAAATTCTGAAGGTTTTATCTTGTCTTAAATAGACTTTCAACAGTTAGATATACGTATATGGTAAAACATGAGACGTGCCATGGCCTGGTTCCCGCCAATTTGTGAACGTAATATATACCGCCTTTTGCTTTGTGTATGTGTGTTTCTTTTGTTTTTCCATTATCCTTTTGTTTTACGTTCAACCCCAAGGGGTACGTACTAAACACGATTCCCATTTTGCACGTAAACTGATAGTTACCGAACCAGAGGGGTGCGCTAGTTAGTCTTCAGGGTAATTCTTACCGTCTGCTCCGCCGGCAAGTTATCAAATTTAAGTACTTTCACTAAAAAGGTTTCGTTTGATATATATAAATCTAAGCGGCGCTAGGTCTAGAAATGGTTTAAAAATAAAAATTAAATTTGACCCACCGGAAAAAAAAACTAAGTCCCTCGACTTCATAACTCTCTCAAATTCCTCTTAGACTGAGCTCTCATTTGTTCGTTTTTACGTTAAAGACATATTGTCCTCATTACATCATCGACTGTATTCTACACAGTAAGACGTCACCCAAACGTCATCGTTTTTAGCTAATGATGATTATCCACATTTTACTTGGGACTATAACATTATTTTGGTAACATTCAAAGAAGAATGAAGTACTGCCAAGATCACGGTGTTATTAAAAGTGAAAGTGACACTATTTACCCCACCTGTGGTTCTAAGTGCCGACTTGATATTAACAAATAAGCATTTCGGTGTGACAGAAGGCATGTTGTATTGGAAAACAAGAAAGTGAAAAAAAGGGGTAGAACTTGGTTTAAAAAGTCATTTAGATATAGAATCTATTTTGATTCTTGTATATAATTATATTGGCGTTAAATTTAGTTATAAATTTGTTAAAATTAAGAATTTCTCATATCTATAAATGATTGGTGCTCATTTATTCGTGAGGTTATTGTGCATTGGGTATTGAGTGGGAAAGGTAAGATTGGTGGCCCAAGCAAAACTGTTGAAATCGATGAGAGCAAATTTGGAAGGCGGAAATATAATGTAGGCAGAGTAGTAACAGGCCAGAGGGTGTTTGGGGGATTTGCAGGGAGAGTAGAGATTTCTTTGCTGTTCCTGTAGAAAGTAGGGACAAAGTGACACTTTTAACAGTGATATGGATTATATAGAGCCCGGCACTACCATCATTTCCGACTGTTGGAAGGCATACGATTGCCTAAATGAGGAGGGATTTCTTCATTTAAGAGTCAACCATTCCTTGAACTTTGTGGACCCGCAAACTGGAGCTCATACTAATACTACTGAGAGGCGGTGGCGGGATTTGAAGAATCTGTTGCCCAAATACGGTCGTCGAAAGGATCAGTTTGTTGGATACTTGGCTCTTGCCTATTTTAAATTGCATTTTAAAGTATTGGATCATAGGCTCCATGCATTCTTAAAGATGGCAGCTCACCTTTACCCTCCAACCTATAAGTACACAAAGGGTTTTAGGCTGTCATATATTTAATATGGCTGTGTAAGGGGGGGGGGGGGGGTGTCGCAGTGGGGGCGAAGCCGCCCCCGCTAGGTAAGGATACGGCTACTAGGTAGGTTAGGTGGTTTGTATTGGTTAGGTGGTGGCCTTGTTTATTGCCAATTCCACATGTGCCATTATTTGTATGTTAAAACGCATTCTTTAATTCATTCCCCACCCGAAAACCCCGGTTTCCCACTAGGGGTCCCCCAAGATTGGAAAGGTTAACAAATAGGGTAAAAATACTGTTCCTCCTCAAAAAAAAAAAAAAAAAAAAAAAATCAGCTTTATTTAAGTAATTCATAAGACAAAAAAATATTAAAATTATTAGTGGCGGAGCTATTGTATAGAACTACCATTATACTCAAGTCCAATAAAATCCAATGTAAGTTCGTTCTTAGTAAGTTTCAAGTTCCCTAAGTTCCTTTCGAACTTAGCACGAGGGTGACGGCTGGGAGTGGTAGCCACGCCCACCAGTTAGCCACTTGGAAAATGAAAGTTTAACTTTTTCTTCCTTAGAAATTCATTGTTGTGAGTGTTTTACGATAGTTTTTTTTTTTTTTTTAAATTTTAATGAATGAAGACTAAATATGCTGCTTGTTTGAACTTGTATATCGGTGTTAGTGCGGTAACCCTTAAACTGACTCGATAAACCTTCCTAAGCCAGCTACCTCTTTATGTTCACTTTCATTTTATTCATGTTCACTTTGGTTTCATGTACTACAGCCCTCCACGGGTAATTCCCTCTCTGGCGGGCCCTTGTACGTTATCAAAATGTACACTTTCAAACTTCAAACTAAAGTGGTCTCTCCACGAATCTTTTATTCTCAATGTTTTGGGAGTTTCGGTTTGTTTCCTCAATATAGTAGTACGAGGAGAAGACTGGAATCTATATTTACTTTTAATGAAGATATTAATTGATGCCCGCTGTGATAACCACTGATGATTCTAGATTGTTTGGATGTTATTTTTACGTATTTTAAACGTCCATTGCCATTTTCATGTGGAAATGTTGGTACGTGGACAAAGCTGTAAGCCTATAAGTTGCTTTGCTCTGGAGTTTTACCAAATGAGTGGGATTTGTAACTGGCTTCAGTTCATAAGTCATAACATCGGCGCCTTTGGTACAGAAGAATAACTAGCTTGTGCCAGCGGTTGTCTCGGCTTTATTTACGAAATTCTGCTCTAATTTTGTTCTCGACATGAACAGATTATTTTTTTGGGGGGGCCACCATTTATTAGCTAATTCTTTACAGGCCAGAGTGCAATTCACTTAAGTTATAGGGAAGACAGTTGTATTGTAACCGTTCTGGTAGGTTCCAAAAACGAATTAGAGCAGTAGACCTAATTATTCTGTGGGTAATTATAAAAAGGATGCTTATTGGTCTAGCACAGAGACCACCATGCTTTTAAGAGTCTTCAAATTCCCTCATAAATTAAGGTAGATTGGAAGAGCTTTTGTTTAGAGTTGAGTCTCAGCTCTGTTGTTCAACAAAATTCACAGCCCCTTGAGGTTTGGTGTGATGACCAGGTCAGCAAGCCAAGGACTCTATCAGGGTCAGGTCAGGTCAAGTAGTCACAACCACATTTGCTTTAATTCACTGTCCTAGGTTGGGTTAGGTGGGGGTCATAGGTTAAGTTAAATACATAACGGTATTGCATGTCTTTTGAGTTTTCCTCTCACCCAAAATACCTGGTTTCCTACTGTGGTCCCCCACTGTAGCAGGATAAAGAGGGGTCCAGTATCTCCCAAAGCTACTGATTTGTTAACGAAGTGACCTAAAACTTTCAAAATACACAATCATAAGAAAATCTTATAAATTCCAGAATGGAATTATGGTATACAGTTACAAATTGCCAGGGCATCTCCGAATACTCTGAAGAAGGCTGGATGACAGCAACTGTTCTCAGAAACCAAAGCAGAGGGAATTCAAAGGCTTGGCAGCTGTGATGGTAAATTCTAGAGATTCATGGCTCTCATTTTTCACTTTTGAATAATGAATGATGCCAACTGAAATGGTGTGCAAGGAAAGCACTACTGGGGTTTTTATGTTTTGCTGTTTAGTCTCAATTGAGAAAATGTTAAATTTCAACATTTTTCTCAGATGTACAGGCCTACCATTTGCCTTTTTTAGTATTCGCTCTTTGGGTTGTCTGTGGTGTTAGAGTAAAAACTTACTCGTTGGTGTAACTAGGAAAGTAGAAATCACATCTGCCCAAGACTGGTATGACTCACACCCGATACCTGAACCTGAACAAGTGTAGTATGCGCATTGGAAGGATCAGAGGATATGACACAAATGGAAATGACAAGGGGCAAAACGAGTGAAAGGTGAAGTAGGGCCTGGCAGAACAAATGTAGGAACCATCCCCAAGAATGGCTAAAATTTTCTTGATGGATACCTCTTAATTAGTGTCTTAGATTCAGATTTTTTTTTTTTTTCAAATGAACACAGCTCGCAGACTAATTTGTGGTAAGTAGTCTCTGCTAAAACCAGCTTTCCCATCATTTATCTAAAGTAGTATCCCATTCCCAACCGTTTTCTATGCTAAAGTTGTAAACACCTCAACAATTAAGAATTTAAGATTTTAAGTTTAGTACCACGTTGAGGGAGAGATTTGTATATTCCTGTCTATTACATATGTTTTCTAACTGAACTGTTTCTTTGCAGGTGTTACCCATATACTTCTGTTACAAGAAGCAACTAGCTTGACATAAGACGTACTGTTGTACTACAGTGAATCATCTTGTCATCTTGGGCAGGGAATGAAGGCTTGAGGAGGCAATTTTAAAAGGTAACTGTTCTCTATGGATGTTTTTAAACTTGCGAGTAGTCAAAATGTCTTATGTTACAATTGAACACGTCTTTAATACTCGAGCTTTAAAAACCAGACTTACCAATCTTCCTTATACTGTATTGTTAAGCCTGGCTTACACTTACACACTTTCGTGGTGTGGGCTGTTACGGCGTGGGACCACAAGAAACCGTTACAAACCGCACTATAAACGCACCAAAAGCGCGCCACCTCGCTGGCGGGGGCAGGCGAAGACCGTTAAAGCCATGCAGCGCTGCCCGGATTTCAAATCATTTCAAATTTTTGAGCGGCGTCTGGCGGGTTGATGAAGTCGCACGAGGCCGTATGCAGTGTGGCGCGGCCTCGCAACATAAGAGGTAAGAACCCGCACTGTGCCGTGCCACACCGCACCACACCCCACATGGTGCGATATGGTGCAACGTAGTACCACCCGCAAGGGAGTGCTACGGCGTGATCTTACAGCGCCTTCACACACGATTAATAAATGGCACGCACATGTTGCAGGGCGTGCGTGTGGCGTGTTACGGCGTGTGTCTAGGTAATTTTTTATTTTTTTTTTTTTTTTTTTTTAGGTGAACCTCAATATTTTTTTTCTTTTATTAAGAAATATTACTTTACAAGATTATATTCTACAATTTTGTATATACATTATAAGATCTTATGTATAATATAAAAATATTAAAATTGATTAGTTTTCTAATTGTTTTTAAATTAGAAACATACTGATTCCTGAAAATTTGGTTAATATTAGATTTAAATCCTATAATATTTACATGTATTTAAAAGTCTATTCTTTATACATTTAATAATTTGCTAGTCTGTACTTATTCCCAAATATCTTGCCATCCATATACTTGAAATAAAATCTGCTATTATTACCATTGCTGTATTTTCATCCCTTTTTGAGTTTGCTTCAAAATCTAGTTTTAAAATCCTAAATCTGCTATTCGTTTTTTATTTCAACATTTTCTAAGCAATTCGAATACCAACGACAACAAATTCTTAACCAAAGGACAGAAATATACCATATGCATATTAGTTTCTATGCATCCACAAGCGCATTCCTTAACATCTTTTATTTTCATCATGGCTAGCCTATCATTTGTACTTAAAACTTCATGAACATACTTAAACAATATTTCTCTTTTATTTTCTATATACTTATTATTCATATACCACTTTTGTTTTTATCTGTGGATAAGAGGTCATCTTATTAGCACTTCGTAATATATTTTATCATACTTTCATAAAAACTAGGTGTAAAAAATAGTGCAATTCTGATGTTGGCATTCATTTTCTATAAGGAAGGTTGCTCTGACTTTACAATAATAAATAATCATTTGGTAACCCAAAACAACGATCTTTTAAACATTTTAGAAATGTACTAAACATGATTGACTTCGCTTTACACTGAATATCAATAATTCCACAACCACCTCTTAATTTTGACAAAAACATAGGTCGATTGGATGGAAGGCTGCCGCGCATTCTGGGGAGGATAAAAGGGGCCGGACAGACCACTGGGGCATCATTCGCGCTCTGACAGCCTGTCGACAATATATAAATAATTTTATTTTTTTAATAAATTATTTTTTAATTATCTTAATATTAAATGATTTTGTACATATTATATCATTCATAATGTTTCTTTTTGTAATATGTTGAAATACTGACTTGCATTTACATTATTCTTATTGATGCTTAATTTATATGTCATGACAATATTTATGAAGATATGATTGGGTGAAATGAAATTGAAAAATGAAAAAGCATGCCCATAAAGAATAACATGACGAAATATAACAGGAAATCTAACATGAAATATGATATATGAAATGTGAAATAAATAGAAACTCGGAAAATAACTTGAACTATAAAATGAAATGTAACATGAAATAAATATGGCCATCAAATGATATGATAACATACAAGGTAAAGACCAATCATATGATATTGAGAACATGATCAAATGAACAAGAACACATACAAATATGATAATGAAACAATTAGCATTGACTGGACACAGTTATTAACAGGGGAACAATGAAAAGTCAGTAACAGACTAAAGACACATTGACATCAGTTGATATGATATTTGCAGTTGAAAATGTTGTGGTATAAACCAAGTCCCAATTTCATTTTCTTACATTCTATGCTTTTCATGTTCATTTTCTTACTTTTCTATGCTTTCATGTTCATTTTCTATGCTTTTCAGGTTCATTTTCTTACTTTCTATGCTTTTCATGTTCATTTTCTCACTTTCTATGCTTTTCATGCTCCTTTTCTTACTTTCTATGCTTTTCATGTTCATTTTCTTACTTTCTATGCTTTTCAGGTTCATTTTCTTAATTTCTATGCTTTTCATGTTCATTTACTCACTTTCTGCTTTTCATGCCCTTCTTCCTAGCTTTCTTCTTTTCTTACTATGCTTTCTCATTTCTTACTTCTATGCTTCATGTTCATTTTCTTACATCTATGCTTTTCACTTTCATGCTTTTTACACTTCTATGCTTCACTGTTTCATTTCTTACTTTCTAGCTACATGTTCATGCTTATTCTTTCTATGCTTTCTATGCTTCTTTTCTTACTTTCTTCATGCTTACATTTTTCAGTTTTCTTCATTTCATTTTCTTTCATGTATGCTTACTTTTATGTGCATTTTCTTACACTTTCTATGCTTTTCTGTTCATTTCTTACTTTCTATGTTTTGACATGTTAATTTTGCTTACTGTTCTATGCTTTAAATGTTCATTTTCTTTTCTTACTTTCTATGCTTTTTTTTTTTTTTCCAATGTTCATTTTCTTTACATTCCTATGTTTTCAGTTTCATTCTTACTTTCTATGCTTTTCATGTTCATTCTCTTACTTTCTATTGTTTTTACATGTTCCATTTTCTTACCGTTCTATGCTTTGACATGTTAATTTTCTTACTTTCTATGCTTTTCATGTTCATTTTCTTAATTTCTATGCTTGTTCATGTTCATTTTCTTACTTTCTATGCTTTTATGTTCATTTTCTTACTTTCTATTGCTTTTCATGTTCACTTTCTTAATTTCTATGCTTCATGTTAATTTTTCACTTTCTAGCTTTACTGTTCATTGTTTTCTTACTTTCTATGCTTTATGTTCATTTCTTACTTTCTTATTGCTTTTCATGTTCATTTCTTACTTTTCTATGCTTTTCAAGTTCAGCCTTTCTCTTACTTTCTATGCTTTACATGTTCATTTTCTTACATTCTATGCCTTTCATGATCATTCTCTTACTTTCTATGCTTTTCATGTTCATTTTCTTACTCTTTATGCTTTTTATGTTCTTTTTCTTACTTTCTATGCTTTACATGTCCATCTGCTTCTCATTTGTCTCATTATTATGGATTATGCTATTATTACTCCGCAACAACACTGCAACCCACCCGCAACACACCGCTACACGGAGTAACAAAGCCGCAAGAGCGTGTGGCCTGGCATAACAACAACGACCATAACGCCGCGCCAACTCTTTAAAACACCGCTAGGCACCGCAGGAACACGCCGCCCAATAACGGTCATTTTTTCTCGACACTGCGTCAATTTTGTAACGGTTTCTTGCGATCCCACGCCATAACAGCCCGCAACACGAAAGTGCGTAAGTGTAAATCTAACTGTGCACTGGAACAGTTAGAGCAAGAGCAGAACTGCAAAGGCTTCAGAAGACAACCTTGAAGGTAATGTTTCTCATTCTTATAAGCAAGAGGGTTAGCCTTAATAGTCATCATTTTCATTGCATCTAAGTCGAGCATTTAGTCCTAAAATTAATTCATAACCCTAAAAGCATATGGTCTTAAAAGGTAATCTTTCTCGAAACTTTTTAATCAAGAGGGTCTAGCTCAAATTAAAGTATCTTATAGAATGGCATCTCTTAGAAACTTGGAACTTGAACATGATTAGTATTAAAAATTTAGTGCTAACTTGAAACCTTGTAAGTGAAGGTTGTCAAATTGATGTAAGTGTATAGAGGGGAAAGTTGAGACTAGGCAACAACTTGTTGAGTTTATGGAGAGAAAGTTGATACTGGGCAGCATTAGCCTAAGTTTATAGAGGGAAAGTTGATGGTATACAGCAATTTCCTGAGTTTATAGAAGGAAAGTTGAGACACGGCAGCAATGCTCGAGTTTATAGAGGGAAAGTTGATACTAGGCAACAACTGAGTTTATAGAGAGAAAGTTGATACTGGGCAGCATTAGCCTAAGTTTATAGAGGGAAAGTTGATAGTAGGCAGCAATTTCCTGAGTTTATAGAGGGGAAAGTTGATATTAGACAGCAATTGCTTGGGTATATATAGTGTAAGTTGATACTAGGCTGCAATTGCTTGAGTTTATAGAGGGAAAATCTACTACTTGCCAAGGGAGACGTGAGCCGTAGAGGTTACTGTCAAAGATTCTCTTAATTATATTAATTCTCTTAACAAAAGGAACTGATATTCGAAGGTTTAGTACGTGCTTGAAACTTTGTTGCCAATCTGAAAACTTCCAACTAAAAGGAGAGAGAGAGAGAGAGAGAGACCTTTTCATGTGTTCATTCTTGATACATTAAGAAAACCAATAGTCTTCCCGAAGCCTTTGAGGATTTTCAAATGGTTTTCTTTGCAATACAGCTACATTGAATACATGAGAAATGTGTCTTTTCTATAATCGTATTTTCAAAGAATGTTTTGTTCGTAGTTTTGTCGTGAATTTATTATAGATTCTTGTCTAAATTGTCGTAGTTACTAGGGAGTCTAAATTGTCTTAGTACATACTAGGGAATCAAAATTGTCTTAATACTAGGGAATCTAAATAGTCTTAGTGCTAGGGAATCTAAATGTTCTAGTACTAGGGAATCTACATTGTCTTAGTACTAGGGAATGTAAATCATTTCGGTACTAGGGAAACTAAATTGTCTTAGTACTAGGGAATCTACATTCTTAGTACCTAGGGAATCTGAATTTTCTTAGTACAGTACTAAGGTAGAGTTGTAGCTACTTTTGTTTTTTCATTAAGTTTTTATTCAATAAATTTACAAAAAAAATTACAACATATCTAGAATTACATACATCTTCATCTAAATTACAACATATCTAGAATTACATACATCTTCATCTAGAATACATTGCTCTCAATGTTAACAAAACATTGTGTGAAATGCTTTAAACAATGTTTCAGAATGGTTTTGATATTTTTTTTTATAATGGAAGCTTTTTTTCTATATCATAAAAGGTTCAGGCACATTCTTGTCTTTGAACAATCATATTTACAATACAACTGACAAAATAAAAGTTGCTGTGGTCCAAAATCAAAATACATTTTAATGAAATTGCAATTAAGAAAAATTCAACAAAGTTCAACTACTTTCAACCATATTGTGTTTGAAATTTTCTTGCAGAAATTTAAATATACCAAATGAATATTTATCATCACAAAACTGGCAATCAGCCTTTAATTTTTTATATTTCTCTTAATCGTATTTTTACTGGGTGATATTTCGTGAATATATCTATATATTCCCCTATCAGCAACAGAAAGAATATATATTTCCTAATGATGTTTTCCCAAATCAAAGGCCATTTATAAAGTGGGTATCTACTCTCAACAGTTAGCTGTATACATTTGGCAGTAAGCTCACATATTAGTTCTAGATTTGAGGAAAGGAAAATTCTGAACGGTTTTAAATTTTCTAACTTAAGAATCTGTAGTAGTACTCGAGATTCTCGTGTTGAATTGGACTTAAGTAGTTTGTGATTAGATTAGTACTCGAGATTCTCGTGTTGAATTGGACTTAGGTAGTTTGTGATTAGATTAGTACTCGAGATTCTCGTGTTGAATTGGACTTAGGTAGTTTGTGATTAGATTTTGTTGGATTCTGTGTTAATTAGATTTTCTCTCGACAGGAATGAACCAGAGGAACCAAGCAAGATGGCTGAGCAACAGAGCTAAATGGCAGAGCTATCTGAGCTTACCGAGCAAAATAGAAGAGCTAACAAACAAGATTGCAGAGCTAGCCAAGACACCAGAGCAACACTATCTGAGCAACCCAGCAAGTTGGCAGAGATACTGAGACTACTGAGCAGCGCCATCTTCAGCAACCTAGTAATATAGCAGAGCAACCGGGCAAAATAGCAAAGCTACAGAGTAGAGCTACCGAGATACAGCAACGCTTTCTGAGCAACCGAGCAAGAAGAGAACAGAATCTTTGACAGAGAATTGTCCAAGAAACGTTATTTTAGGAGCCGGTACTCCAGGGCAAATAGTAAACAACATTTATTCTTTTAAGTTAATGTAAGGTGTTCAGATTTTTTTTTTTTTTTTTTTTTGCTGTGCATTATTGTGTCAACTAACTGGTTCTCATTATTTTAGTTTTTTTTACACCAAGTTTAATATTTGCAAGCGCAAATCTATACTCTACTGTAAACTACCATTTTTCATCTCATGAATATGAACACTAGTGTAATACTTATAATAAAATCATTATCCCTTATTATTTTTATAAACACCGCTAAGAAACTAAATATTACATAATATTATTGGCAGTACCATGTATAAGTGACATTACACAATACGTTCTATTGCCAACAAACCAGGTTCAACTGTAGAAATCAACCCTCATTAGTGTCTCGTTAGTAATGTTTGCGTCTATTTGCTCAACCTTCCATTACAGTACCCATTATCATCCTAGTCTCATCTCCGATCTTGTACAAAGCATCTTTGATAGCAGTCACTGGTTTTCCGTTCATCTTCTATTAGTACCAACACCTTCAGCAAATTCCATTGACGACCATTTTATTAGTACAATCATCTTCGTAGGACCATCACTAGCTTCCATTTAGTACCACCATCTCCAGCAAAGCCCTGGTTCTCCTCCACGACCTTCCATCACTACCGTCATCTGGGGTTATGTTACCTTCATTCCTGGTTAGACTTGCGAGCCTCCCATAAGTACCATCATTTTTGGTAGGAATTCCCGAACTCCCATTATGATAACCATCAGTCTGGCTTCTTTAGAGCTCCCGTTAGTACTACATGGGCCATCAGTCTAGTTTCCGTTCTCGAGTTTCCATTGAGCTCGCATTAGTACTGTCATCTTCCGTAGTGTCATGGTTTCCATCCACGACCTTCCATCAGTACCGTCATCTAGGGATTGTACCGCCATCTCCAGTAGTATCATGGTTTCCATCCATGACCTTCATTTAGTACCATCATCTAGGCGTAGGGTTGTACAATCTCTCCTGGTTTCCATTTACGAGCTCCGCCAACTTCTTGGGTAACATGTCCACACACCCCTGAAAGTATAAACTGAAATTCATCTGTTTTTACATTAATATTAATTACTGGTTTAAAGAACATTATGAAGTACTGGTTTTAAGAACAATATGAAGAACTGGTTTTAAGAACAATATGAAGAACTGGTTTTAAGAACAATATGAATTACTGGCTTCAAGAACAACATGAATTACTGGCTTCAAGAACAATATGAAGTTCTGGCTTCAAGAACAATATGAAGTTCTGGCTTCAAGAACAATATGAAGTTCTGGCTTCAAGAACAATATGAAGTTCTGGCTTCAAGAACAATATGAAGTTCTGGCTTCAAGAACATATGAAGTACTGGTTTAAGAACAATATGAATTATTGGTTTTAAGAACATTATTGATTTATTGATTACTGGTTTTAAGTACAATATGAATTACTGGTTTTAAGTACAATATGAATTACTGGCTTTAAGAACATTATGAAGTACATACTGGTTTTAAGAACTATATGAATTAGTGGGTTTAAGAATATTATGAAGTACTGGCTTTAAGAACATCATAATGTTCTTAAAACCAGTACTTCATAATGTTCTTAAAGCCAGTAATTCATATTCTTAAAACCAGTACTGCATATAATTCTTAAAGCCAGTTCTTCAAATTGTTCTTAAAACCAGTACTAAAGTGTTCTTAAAGCCAATGCATTAATTGCTCTTAATATTCTTAAACCCAATAATTCAAAGTTCTTAAAACCAGTATGTACTTCATAATGTTCTTAAAACCAGTACTTCATAATGTTTTTAAAGTCGGTACTTCATAATGTTCTTAAATCCAGTAATTCATATTTGTTCTAAAAACCAGTTCTTCATATTCTTAAAACCAGTACTTCGAATCATAAAGTACTGGTTTTAAGAGCAATATGAAGTAGTACTGGTTAATGGTAACATCAAGAAATTTTGCATTAAAACTGTCTATTCTAATGGTGAGTGTATATGGTAATAATCACTAAAAAAAATCTACACCTTAATTCAACCTAATTTTGAAAATATTACAACTGATTGTTCATACAACTTTGAAACCATATTAGCTCTATGTAAAAGTATTCTATAATCTGCACAAATGGAAAAAAAACTAAAATGGGAAGTATTGTCAAAAGTTCTGTGACAATATTTGACATTGTGCAAAAAAATGAAAAACTAAAATTGGAAGTTTTGTCAATAGTTCAGTAACAGAGAATAAAACTTGAAAATGAGAGGATATTAAGAGCTTTCACTACTGGTTCCTGAAGTATACACTAACATTAAATGTAAGCAAATCACAGAAGAATAAATTACTATGTTAAAACTTAGTGTGTTCTTTTTTTTTTTTTTTTTTAGGGAAAAGGTGAAATCTTGTGCATCAAAAGTTCCAACATGTTTTCAGATCACCTACGATGTTTTATCACCTACAGCGTAACGGCACAAGTACCAAGGATAATATAGACTAATAGAGCCAAGCTTCCAGTGAAAATGTTCAGAGAAACTGACAAGATTTAATTATATTTCTTCAATAATTGAATAAACTTAGAGCAGCATAGGCCCACTATAAATGTACGAGTGGGATTAATAACTCCTCCAAAACTACAGGCTGATTATATCCTATATGGGGAACATTTTAAATATCCAGTACTATTCTCGAAACTTGTGGTCTCATGCTACAGTTTTCGAAATACAAATTAAAGCTATTCCCATTCCAAATTCCTTTGTCTAGTACTAAGTCAGTCTATGCTATAACTTTTTAGAATACCGACTCAAGCTATTCCTATTCCAAACCCCTCTTTCAAATAGTGCTAAGTCTCATTCTACAACTTTAGGAATACTACCTCAATTATTCCAATTCCAAATTCCTTTTTCAAAGAGTACTAAGTCAGTCTCAGGATACAAGTATTTGAAATACTACCTAAAGCTATTCCCATTCCAAATTCCTTATTTAAAATAGTACTAAGTCAGTATCGTGCTACAACTATTTAGAATACTACCTCTATTCCAGTTCCAAACATTTCTTTGTCAAATACTACCAATTGAAACTGGTTTAATGACAATTTAATTATTAAATTTTTAAATTTATGCAATTATTTAAAAGGTGACTTTCACATTTCGACGGATATTAAATCGTGATCATAAAAAAAGTGTTTCAGAACTTGGGTTCCGAACAACTTAAGTAACAAACATGACATGAAGACTTGGTCACCAAAATGTATTATTAAAAAAAAAAATAACTACGAAAACCATCAACTTTTTAAAGAAAATAAAACGGCCTAAATGTCAAAGCCTATATAAAACCTAACGTCCTTTTTAAACACCTTGGCTCCATAAGTCAATATTAGGCCTATTATCTTCAGTGCAGCCACACCACCCGTGATAAATTTGTGTAAGGGGGTTAAATTTATTTTAACCTATGCCACAAAGCACATTCAATGCATGTAAATTAGTATCGTTATATTAATAAAACAAAAATTAAACTTAAAATGTGTAAATTTGACATGGTACTAATAATTACACGCTACAACAGGATACCTTATGCTTCTGGGAGAACTATACTACTACAGAACCTCTACACGTTCAAGGAGAGAGAGAGAGAGAATCGTGTCTACATGAGAGAGAGAGAGGAATGTATACACACGTGAGTGGTGTATACATGCGAGAGAAACACGTGTTGTCTACTGAGAGAGGAGAGAACCTGTGATTTACTTCAGAGCATTCAACCCAATATCATTGAAACAAACATGTCTTATTTTTAAGACTTTAGCCTCTTTTCTTTATCATTACTATCCTTAATATTACTATTAGTATCTAGTTTAACCAAACCACCGAACTTTCAGAATATAAATTTTTGGAGGGCTGGCTAGAAATGGAAGACTATTTAGCACAGTTTCAGAAATGGGGAAAAATATTAAGAACTAGCTTATCAAATACACACATGTGACGTAGAGTGTGAACTGACCAAATATGTAATAGACAAATATATTTTGCATGTGATAGTTTCAGAAAATAGGCCTATTCTCGCAATTCAGTCTTACTGTAAAAGAAACTGTAGGCTACACGAAGCAACAGGTAAGTATAACTATAGATTCCTCTCCTTAAGTTTAGGCCTACAATGCATAACGGTAAATCCTAGTCTTGTCTTTATAAACATTTGACAATCAAAAGCCACAGTAGTGTTAAAATATATTATTGTACAGACGGCCAACAAAGAATTGGCGTAGTTTCTTAATTCATTGTTCGTTATGGAAATATTGCCATATGCAGATGCCAGATTATTTACTTAACAATAAATAACATTTACTTTCAAAGGTGCTATACTTGAAATGAATTACATTAGAATAGAGTAGACTTATTCAACGTATTAAAGATAATTATTTTGCAAAGTAAGGAAAATATATACCGATGGGTCTACGATTTCTAATTTTATTCTCAACTCTAGCTTCGTGACAGCATACCGAATCATTTTGAAGTTGGCTTTGCTGCCCCTCGAGTCTTGACTCAACGTATCTACTGCACTGGGGTGTTGTCATTTCGTCTCTTACAGCCGATAAACAATACATCAAGGCGTTAACATTCTTTGAAAACGATGTTTAATTAAACTAATTTTGTCCTTTGATCAATAAACTAATTTGCATGACACATTTAGTGGGCCTAAATTAGCCTAGGTCTGTCTATTTTCGGCAGTATAGTCTCTCGGATACGTAATATAAATGAATATTTAAATCCACAATATATATATATATATATATATATATATATATATACATATATATATATATATAAAGATAAATGCCACGAAGGAAAAATAAACGAAGGAGTCTGCAAGATCTTTCGACTTAAAAGTCCTTTACTGAAGCAGATATCTGCTTCAGTAAAGGACTTTTAAGTCGAAAGATCTTGCAGACTCCTTCGTTTATTTTTCCTTCGTGGCATTTATCTTTATTTATGGATTTATCACGTTCCTAACTTTCGTGATTCAGTTATACACACACACACACACACACACATATATATATATATATATATATATATATATATATATATATATATGTGTGTGTGTGTGTGTGTATAACTGAATCACGAAAGTTAGGAACGTGATAAATCCATAAATAAAGATAAATGCCACGAGGAAAAATAAACGAAGGAGTCTGCAAGATCTTTCGACTTAAAAGTCCTTTACTGAAGCAGATATTATATATATATATATATATATATATATATATATATATATATATATATATATATATATATATATATATATATATATATTAAATCTGCTTTATTTGATTATTCCCGTTATTCTTGTTTATTAGCCACGTTCGCCTTTCTTCTTACCCTTTTCATAATTGCTCAACATAATTAACTCAGACCTAGCTATTCAAAGTGAAAAAACAATCATAAAAAAAATCAGACGAGTATAATTCAGTCTTATTATTTAATCAAATTCCTTGCATATCATCCTGTTTCATTTGGACGCGTTGGAAAGCTGTGGGAGTCAAAACTGACGAATACATAAAGAAAGGCTTACTTTCATTAAAGCTTTCTTAGGTTGATCTTTCTGTAGCTATTCATTTCTTCTAAATAGAAACTAATTCAAATTAGTTTCACATGTAAATCTAGACCTACTACCATAAGCATATTATAAGTAGCTGAAAGGATAAGAAATATGAAAGGAGACGTTCTCGTTTAAGTCTATTTCATATGTTTTTTTTTTTTAAGAAAACCCTACTGCTTTAATCAAGGGTTGCTCTTTGACGGCTACAGGGTGTAACACGAGTGTATGCACATATTCTGGGGAATGAAAGATAAAGTTTCTTTGAACAGAAAATATTTTATAAACATGCATTTTAAGGTGTCCGTTGTCGGTGCGGGCAATTTTAAAATAACCGTTATCATTAGTGATGCTTTCACGAGATGGAGTTCGTAGAGAGAAGTCGGCTCGAGTCGCCCGAGATGTAGAAGAGAGCGGAGGTGGCGTATAGGAGTGATGGAGGGATTAGGCCGATTTTAATAAATTATCTCCAATAAGATGTATTCTTTAGGTTTTGAAGAAAAAGAAATGCATGCATCATTGAAACTGTTTCCCTCCCTATCCGTGGTATTCATTGGCCCCCGATAAAAAACAAAACAAAAAGAGAAAACCTAACTGAATCTCTCATCCATCAAAGATAAGTTTGCTTATTCATTAGACACATATCAAAGATTTCAAGTGTAGATTTAAAAATCTTTCTCTCCATCTAAAGTATTCATCAGGCACCAGTCATAAGCATAGAGTTAGTCATGATTCCTGGTTCAGCAATGTCGTGACGATGCACTAGATCAAAATTCACAAATGAATGTTGCTCAGCAACGTTTACACTACCGTATTGACTTGCTCTCTTGTGGTGGTTCGAGGTGTTCCACCTCTAGGCCCATGTTCTAAATTTTGCCGTTCTTTAAACAATTTGATCCATCTATGTATGATTCTCTCCGGTTTATTAAGCTTTCTTGATATCTCTTCAACAGGAACTTGCACCGAATGCAGTGCAATAATAAGTCTCTCGCTCATCGAGGGAAGTTTCTTAGACCGATAAATGACGCACTGACAGATTCCCGTGCACATAACATCAAAAGCAATGGAGTGGGGTCGCCTGGTTCACACTGTTAGGATATCGTTTTTTTTTTTTTTTTTTTTTTTAATTTGATAGCATTTTGTGAGATTCCAATGTTTTCTGTAAAATTTAACAAATGGAATAGTTCAACTACCTTCAACTTGATATTGAAATTATAATTTAAGGACTATGTTAATGCGATACTACTAGTGATAGGTGTCTCCTATCTATTTGGTAATGTATATCTATGGTTGTGATGTGACGTTTTTTATCACCGTTTCGTTCACGTCAATTTTACTATATGGAAAATAGTTTTACACAATAACATAATGTTCTAAAGATATCAGTGACTGTTTTTAACGTTATTACATATGATTTCTTCCATCTTTGAAAAGAAAAATAGAAAAATAAGGCATGAATCGTGCGTCAGGCAGGTGAACGAAAAATTATGAAACTCTGCCAATAGTTTTTTGGCCAACAGTACAATGCTAAAAAATACAAGGAGAGACTTTCGGATATTGGTCCTTATCCCTCTTCAGTCCTACAGTCCTACTGATGGTCAAATAATGGAAGGAGCGTTACAACAGCGAGAGAGAGAGAAAAAAAAAACTGGTTCAAGGCGGATGGATTTACACAAGGCTGATACAGTGGAGCTCCTGACGGGAAAATTGTCGTTCCATGTAGAATGAGGGTTGTGGCTATTTCAATGAACTAAGGAACCCCCGTAACGAGGCTACAATATTGACAATCAAAAGCCAAAGTAGTGTTATTGTACAATTTTCCCGTCAGAAGCTCCGCTGTTGGCTTTTGGTGTAAATCCATCCGCCTTGAACCAGTTTTTTTTTTTTTTTTTTTTTTTTTTTTTGCGCTGTTGTAGCGCTCCCTCCAGTCCATTGTTTGAACATCGGTAGGACTGAAGGGGATATGAAGCAGTATCCGAAAGTCTCTCCTTGTATTTTTTTAACATTGTACAATAATATATTTTAACACTACCGTGGCTTTTGATTGTCGATATTATAGCCTCGTACGGAGGTTCCTTAGTTCATTAAAACATTTATTTAAAATCATTTTGGCCTTGTTACTAGATTGTTAATTATCACAGGGCCTCTTAAAGGCTTAATTAAGCCTTCAGACAGATTCAGAGATTAGTCGATATGAATGGCACTCAAGAGTCCTTGGTTGTTCAAGATTTCACCCAGCCAAAATAATACAGAGTAGCAAAGTATATGTAACAGAAGAATAAGTAATAACGATCTCGCTACGTCGTAATTCACACACAGATAAATTCTTCAAAGAAGGTAAAAGCTGCCTTGATTATCCTGCTTTCAACCTCAACTTCATATCAGCCCCTTGGCCCCATCTGGGCTGGAAGTAGATTAGGCCTAAGTATGCATTATCTGTTTTGAATATAAACTTCTATCTTGTATAAATAATACCCAACTTGCTTTTACCCATATATAGGTATGTACCTTCATATCCTTCGAATTAGTGATTCCTGCCTTACACTTACCGGCCTTTGCCATGCTTTTTTTGTCTGCTCCATAATCACCAGTTCATCTGCAGTTAACAGTTCTCAGAGATTCCATTTCCTTATCCCTTCATCCAATACATCCATAACCAGTACAAATTCCCAGAGATTCCCATTCCTAATCCCTTCACCCATTACATCTATAAACAATACAAATTCCCAAAGATTCCCATTCCTAATTCCTTCACCCAATACATCTATAAACAGTACAAATTCCTAGAGATTCCCATTCCTAATTACTTCACTCAATACGTCCATAACCACTACAAATTCCCAAAGAACAACATTCCCAATGCTTTAACTCAATACGTCCATAAACGGTACAAATTTCCAGAAATTCACATTCCTAATCCCTTCACTGAACACATCCATAACCAGTACAAATTCCCAGAGAACCTCATTCCTAATCCCTTCACTCAATACGTCCATCGCCAGTACAAATTCCTAGAGATTCCCATTCTTAAACCCTTTACTCAATACATTCATAGCCAGTACAAATTCCCAGAGATTCCTATTCTTAAAACCCTTCACTCAATACATCCATAACCAGTACAAATTCCCAGATTCCAATTCCTGATCCCTTCACACAATACATCCATTACCAGTACAAACTGAAATGGGTCTAGTGCCTCTCCTTGATGTACACCAACTCTGACCTCAAAAATTTTCTGCAGCTTTAATTCCTGTCCTTTTTCTTGCATATATCATTGGAGCCATACTACCCAACTTTCTGACATTTTCCTCTTTCGTAAATACAAATATCCCATCTCGCTTCGCATATTAAATATATCTAATCTATGTCTCTAAAATTATCAGTAAAACTTCCGATTCATTTTTCCTGAAACTGTGGTAGTCCTACCTATTACATCTCCCTTTAATTGATTCCTCTCTAATCACCAGACTCCATAACACTACCTCCCTTCTCTTTAAACATTTACCATCTCACTTTCTTCCCAGTCTTTTGACATTACTTCCTCATTCCATCAGACTGCCTTTAACAGTTCCAAATATCCATGTTTTCCCTCCAGACCTAGTACTACCTGAAACATTTCAATTTGAATCATTTTAATGATTGCTGTTTTACCCATTATTAAATGCATCTTCATTAAAATTCCCTGCAACTTCCCAACACGCCCCTACCTAGCACCACCCCCATATCTTCCTCCATGAATGAGAAACAGATCAATCTTTTGTCCATACAACACGGCAATACTTTGGCACACACTGGTCTAACGTGATGGAGACTATAGGCACAAAGTTTAGACCAAACTTTAGACAAAATCAGCCAGCGCTCGAAAAGCTGTACACAACAGTAATTTCCTGAGCATGTGGTGTCACCAGGACACTAAAAAACGATGGCAGATAATTTATTTTTAAAAAATACTGAACCCTGTTTAAAATTAAAATATAATCTTGACTGAAATCTTGGCTACGTCGGTCTAATTTCTCTCGCTACACTGGCATGGTAGATAGCGTACTTTCATGCCCATATATTATTATTATTATTATTATTATTATTATTATTATTATTATTATTATTATTATTACTTGAAATTCAAGCTTCCAAAGAAAGTGTTGCTCTTTGAAAAGGCTACAGAAGAAACCAGTTGTTAGAAACGAAAAAATGAATTAAAAAACTTGAATAAATAGATAAAATGTAAGTTAATTATTCAAATATAAGGAGAATTGTGAATATCAGCAACACCAAGATCAAACTCCGTTGAAAATACGACCAAATTAAATAGTACTACTGCGTTCCCTTAGCCTTTTTTTCCCCGGTTTTTATTTTAGCGAGAACGCCATTTGCAAGACTGTTTTCACGTTTTAGCTCATGTGCTTTTGTACCGTAACGTCCTTTACTTAAATTTCAAGGAATACAGGATTTTTATTGTTCTGATATTTTCGGCGTCTTCGAGCTTGCAAATAATAGTTTAAAAAATAAAATGTTCACAGGATTGAAGCTCATGAACTTTAAATTGCTCAAGAATTTAAACAGTATATTTTAGTCTTACTTCTTCAGAAAAACTTTTGGTAGTTCTGGGTAGCAACTAGGCGTCGGGTATTTCTTTGGAAATTATAATTTCCTATGGTATTTGGGCTGCTTATTAAGAATCTACCGTTACTTTGGGGACCAGTACTAAACACGGCGAAATTTTGACCACGGCCCCATAGTGGCTGTCGCATTCGCGGAGCCGTTCCTTGCAGTCCGTGCGGAGTTCTTGGCTAGAATTTCCAAATTTTCTTACTTTAACGTTTAAATTATCTTTTAATTGGTGAGCTTACATTCATAAACATGTGATTCGCTTTTAGATTTATTAATAAAACTAAGATTTTTAGGTACAGTTCGTTTTTGTTTTTGCTTTTTTTTTTCATTTCTCAAGTGCTCAAAACTGGTGGGCGTGGCTGCAGCCTCAAGCTGTCACGTTACGCTAAGTTTAAATTAAACAACTTTATGAACCTTACAAGGCCAGAACTTACATTTTGACGGAATGATCATCAATGTAAAAGCGTACTATACGTATCAAGCATTAACTGCTTATGGGAATATCAAAGAAAAACTCAAAATTGACACTAAATACCTTTCAACTGTCAAAATATCCCTGTCTACGACCAGATGAAGCCTTTGGAATTTTAGTGACCATTAAAACTCACCCTTACACCCACTTCTTACACAACCTCCCCAATCACTGAAATAAGCAGAGATCCCTCGTATCTGAAGGTATACTGAAAACTAGTCCTAGGACATTTATAAGCTTAAAACCTTTCAAAGATTCAGTTGTAAATATGCCGTTATCTATAGTACATTGCCTTTCCTTGTCCTGTCCTGAGCCTAGCATTGTCGATGGGCAACATGAAGATTAATTTATAAAGGAGTTCCTTACATTCATTTACGTAACATCACATGGGGATCAAATTAAAACTATTCATGAGGCACTTCCTGGTCTCTTTGTTCAGCCCCCTGCAGACCCTAGGTAACCACAATGGAATACCGGTTTTCATTAACCTTCACTCAGGACAGTACACCACCGGGTATTAAGCATACCAATACCCTAAAAACTGACCGCTCATGAATAAAAGAAGAAAGTAAATGACACGGGCACTTACTTTATATGCAAACTTCGAGTAAAACCCAGGTAATGCTATTAATTGTCCAGCCGGCTCACACCCTCGCTCACACCCAGTTGAGACACATCCCAACTTCGATGTTGACACCAAAAGGTCCTCTGAGGAAGTGACGACAAATTTCTGAAGGACTTTCTTCTACCCCAAAAACCCCCCTGGGCCAATCAGAGAGCTACAGAACACCTTCCTAAGGGAAGACATTTTGTTTGCCCTTTCGTTGGCTGAAGCTTCTGCGTTTTGGCTAGCGTTTTTAAGGGGATTTCCCATTAGCTCACGAGGTTTTTGTGAGCAGATTTTCCGGTTGTTTGCCTCAGTATCGAAAGAATATCAGATATTTTGCAATTTCATACATAATATATATAATCTTAGGTAAAAATTCGCAATTCTTAGTGACGTACATTTTCGTTTTAAAACATAGTACTAGAGCTTCTTGGGTCATCTTATAGGTGTTAAAACCCAACTGAACAGAGATGAAAATAGCCAAGGCAATATGAGCTAACTAGTTAAAACATAACAACCAGGCATTTAGCTGTCCTGAAAAAAATAGTCTTGGGTATAATGCATTAGGCTATAGCACTAGGGTGCTAATCCCAAATATTACTGTGAATTTGCAATATATAGTACAATTTTGTTATACAATGTTGCTACAACAACGCTAAAACAGCCCCCCAAAAATTCCAAATTTTGCCTATTTTGGGAGATTGTTTTGGGATCAACCGGACTTTTCACTTAACCGAACAACAATAGAAAAATGTATTGACTTCAGTATCCTAAATTAAGCCATCCTAAGGTAAACTGTGATACCTTAAACGTCCTAGAGGGTACGCTATAGCCATTTAGATACTAAAGCAGACAACCATTTGTGACCTGGGATAATAACTGGGCTCCACCAGAATTTTCCATTTTAAAAATGACGTCTCAGAATGTAAATACAACACTGATTATGAAGATTGTATACCTATATTATCATCACCTTCAATTCTGCAGAATAGAATATTGAATTCAGGCCAGAGGTTAAGTGCCGAGACCTCCGATCAGATCATTCCGTGCTGAAAGGGAAACATAGTACTACAAAGGTTTGAAAGGTGTAACAGGAGGACTTAACCCCAAAGCAGTTGCACTATGAAACAATTGATAGGTGGTTGAGGAAAGTAAGATAGGAGAAAGAAAATATGAACAGAGGTATAATGAAAGGAATGATAAGAGGTTGCAGCTATGGTCTGAAGGAACACTGGAAAGGACTTAAAGTAACACCTACGTACAGTGGACATAAGGTGCACTGATGGCACTACCCCACTACAAGAGGCCCCCCTCATTGACAAGTTCTTTTTGGACCAAACCAGACTTAAAATTACTATACAGGTACCGTCTTCCCCATTCCAGAATATAGAGCATGACCCTGAAATAATTATGTATGAACAAAAAGGAATACTGTATCAGAATTATGATAATAATTCAGTACTCACCAAGTCCTCTACAGTCCAGTAGTCACATCAATAATTCAGGAAGAATTAGGGCTTCCAGTTCCTTCACTTCATCAATCTCAGCCGTGAGCAACTACCTGATGATTAAGTTAAAACTGAATTAAAACACTCAACCCTTATAGGACTGACCCTAAGGTTTTGTTTATGGGGAAAAATGTTTATTGTACTTCAGGTGGTCATCAGGTCACACAGTAGAATACAGAATTTAGGTCAAAGGCCAAGCACCAGAACCTATGAGGTCATTCAGTGTTGAAAGGAATGTTGAGAGTACATAAAAGGTTACACTGATGCTACAACCTCACAAACAATTGCTAAAAGTGGATGGAGAGTAAGATGGAAGTATAGTAAAAGGAATTGAAAGGAACGCCACAGAGACCCTTAAGTAATTCCTACAGTGCACTGCATGAGGTGCACTGATGGCACTATTCCCCCACCCCCACCTATGGGGGTTAGAGTTTATTACTTCTGAAACAGAGTACTATAATCTTTATCCTGACCCTCATGGTAAAGGCTGTGAACCAAATAACACAATTTTCCAATGTAGTTAAAACAATTTACCTACAAGTTTTGAAGAAGAGATTTCCTCTAGTACAGTATATCACTGAAAACCAGTGCTAATAGCTAATACCTTCATTAAAGAAAGTGCTCTGCTACCTTAAAGATCCATGACTACGGTTTTTATCTGTGAAGTGCTCGTACTTGTACAACACCTGGGCGAGACTGGAGGAAGAGGGATCACATCCCACAGTGGCCGCCTGAGTTTGTGGGTAGGCATGACTATTCAAAGTTTCCCAAGAGCATGAAAACCTCAGCAGCAGCAGAGGTTCAAGCCCTTCAGTCAGATGACCTGGGCAAAGGCTGGGCAGTAATCTTTTATCATAGAAAAGTGAACATGTTTTGATGGAGGTAGACAAGAAACTCAAGTGATTTCCTTCATAGCATCTAAGTCCAGACAGATTCCAATCTGACAACACCCGCAGCAAGGACAGTTCAGGCTGGTACCATGAAGAGAAATATGGTTATGCTAACAATGGCCAGAAGGCTAATCACAAGCATATGCCAGAATATACCAAAATAGCTCTTAAGCCTGTAGTCCTGGGTAAGTGCAGTCTTCTCTACATTTCCAAGGAATCGCAGCAATGGGAGAGCCCATGTCAGTCCTATCTCAATATGGTTGTGCAAGTGACCAAGAGCAAAGTTGGATTGCATGTTGAAGAGCTCACCATCACTCAATGAAAGAGTGAGAGCTGCAAGAGATCATCTTGCACTGGGTACCCTTCTAGACCTTCCTTTACTTCTGCTAATCTGATGATAGGGTAGACAAAGAATAAAGTAAGGAGGAAGACAAGAAAAGGCAACACTTCTTTGACCTCATACAACCATGAGTCTTCCTGTCCTCTTACACATCTGCCTAAGTCAGGGGAGGCATCCACAAAGGGACAAGACCAGGAGTTCCAAGGGGCAGGAGCTGAAAGAACATCCATGAAAGAAGAGCACTCAATAGGGTCCAAATGTCCAAGGAAGGCAGATATGGAAAGATCCCCTTAAATGCCTCGAAAAGGCCATAACACCCTAAGCTCGTAGTTCTTCCATACCCTAAGGAGAAGCAGAAGCAGTGAAGGAGTACTAAGAACATGCATGCTACCAGCATCGATACTGGCCAAATCTACTGTCACCTGATCCATCACACCATCTTAGATCCAAACAAAGGAAGAACAGGCCTAAACTACCCTCGTAAGCATCAGCAGTGAATCAAGACAGGCATGGAAAGGGGAAGAGGAAGTAAGAACAGCAGTGTCGACTTTTGACTATCTCCTCAAGTACTTCTTCCGCCGGGCAAACAACCTGGAGACACTTGCCACAGTTCAAGGAGAGCATAAACTTGTGATCTCTGCAAATAGTTCACGAAGATTGATGGTTGATAGTCACAGAAAACATTAATCTAACACATACTTGTTTATGTCCAGGATATCTACATTGATCATTCCTTCGGGATAAGAGCTATCTGGCACTCGCAGTTCTTAACAGTCAAAACTATATTTCACAAAAAAGCCAGTCATCAACCATTCAAACCAGTCAATAGTTAAAACAA
This sequence comes from Macrobrachium nipponense, assembly GCF_015104395.2. Classification (NCBI taxonomy): domain Eukaryota; kingdom Metazoa; phylum Arthropoda; class Malacostraca; order Decapoda; family Palaemonidae; genus Macrobrachium; species Macrobrachium nipponense. The sequence continues at coordinate 56,401,325 of NC_087209.1, forward strand.
GTTTCCACAACATCCACACAGGTGATTGAAGAAGTTTACCTAGTGAGGGGGTCCCCACTAGTCAACCACCTTGTTACCAAGTTTCAATGACCAGTTAAGCTTTGGCCAAAGGTATGTCCATATACAAAATGAAGGTTAGTATTCTCGTAGGAACAAATACAAGTCAATAAAGTCAGAGCTGCTAGATGTCAATAATCAGCCCAAGCTTTACTTAGCAATCTATGGGTTAAGAACACATCTGATTCTGGCTGGTAATCAAAAATGAAACTACAGTTAAACTTAAAGCTTATTATTTTTAATGCATACTTGCAGTAGAAAACATGAAATATTCCTTGAGCAATGAATATAAAAATAATAGGATCCATCAGCTGCTGTTTAACATCTCTTCAACATATTACTTCTATCATCAACAATGCATGTACTATGTACCATATTACAACAACAATATTGTATAATGTAACAGTGCCTGAAAGGTGCAAAGAAAAAAACTTTAGTTTTTCCACTCCTTAACAAAGTCTTACTTTTCAGAACCAATTAACTTACTTTCCATAACTTCTGCGCTTTCCATTCTTAGTAACAAGCACACTTTCCGACCACAAGACTAATCTTCAGAGGAATTGTAATTCACCACTAAATTTTCACAGGAATACTACAGACCATGAATACAACATCCTTTCTACCATGATGCAAGTATGGTGCCACACCAGTTACTGCGAAAGGGAAAATATACCAAGTCAAAAATCTCCCCTAATTATTTACAAGGTTTCACTTGGACTCGCTCCCAAAACTATCGTGACATAAAATTAGTATGAAGTCGTTATCATTAAAGCGGCTCTTTTTCCTTTTTTGTACTTTAAACACTCTTCGTCAGTGAGAGAGAGGATATGAAGAACAGAATTAAAAGTTAAGTATAGGCCTTTCTTACAAAACAAATATACATGTGTACATACAGTGTCCTATAGCTGTAACAGTGTAAGGAAGACTAAATTACATCTCCACATAAAAATATACGAGTCATCCTCCACATCAATAGACAGGTATGGCACTGTAATATGAGCACATTACAATCTCCATACAAACATTTATTCAACACAACATACATTAACCTAGGCTTACAAATGACCAGGGAAAAAATTTTGTCCACTTAAAAATTCTTAGTCTTAAAATGAATAAAATTCCTGGTCTGATCTCTGAAGGACTGTCGAATCTCCAACAGACTGGTCTATTATGTACAAAATTACATAAATCTCAACAAATTTTACATAACTTCAAATGAATCAACAAAAATCATATCCCGGATCTAATAAAACTATTTGAATACAATTATGATTTAATAATAATTATGGGCAAAACTGAGTATCAGTATCTCAAGTTTTATCAAAGAGAACAGTATACTACATGACGATCAACCTAATTATTAGGCATATTAAAATATACATTACGTCCTGAACTTGCTTGCATGGTCAGAACTCTTAACAGTAACAACTTACATCGTAAAATGCCATTTGGCTAATCACAGAGAAAAAGGTACAGGTACAATCACTTCCATCGCCAAATCACTAGGATACCGGTGGGGGAGTGTATGAATGGGGGCCATCACCCATGTCCCTATGGAAACGAGGGTCATTAGATGGCATGGGACCACCCCAATTTGACCCTCCTTGAGGAAACTTTCCACCTCCCATCATATCACCCTGATCATCTGGATAATACCCACTGTTGGGGCCCATCTGACCCATCATATACGGAGGCGGCGGCATTCCAGGTCCAACATTTGGCGATGGTGGAGGAACATTCCCCGAAAATGGCACCGGCGCTGGACCAAGCAGCCCTGGTCTACCTCTGGGGTCAACTCTTGTTAAAGGTGGACCTCCCATTGGACCCGGACCAGGACCAGGACCAGGACCAGGACCAGGACCAGGGCCTGGTCCCATATTCTGATATTGCATTCCTCCTTCCATCATGCCCATGTTATTTCCACCACCACCATACATCCCACCCATGCGAGGGTCTTGATTGCGCATGTCATTCATCTGGTCTGCCCTTGGGTCCCGAGACTCAGTCCTGGGATCGCCCCTGCTACCAACACGAGGGTCAACGCGCACATTTGTTCTGGGATCGACGCGAGGCTCTGGGCGAGCCTCAGATCGTGGATCAACTCTCGGCTCCCCTCTTGGATCTCTGGATGAAGCAACCCTGGGATCTCTTGAATCTGCTTCGTTAAATCTCTGCTCACTTCTGGAGCCTTGTACACCAGTGGGACTGAAGGGCCCATCCATTTCGTATCTGGAGGGTGCCCTGGGGCTTTTGTTTGCAGAATCTTCTGTGGAATTCCTTCGCAACATTCGCCGCAGTCTTGGGTCGTCCATTATCCTTGGATCATCTCTGTTAATTTTTAGGTGAGAGAAGTCTGGTTTGGGGATGGTTACTTTTATAAGATGATAATACATCGGAGAGTGAGATGACAGCGATGCAACAATTTCCTTGGCAGGAGTATGAACTGGTACTTTAAAAGGTAGGGGTGATGTACTTTCATCACTGTCTCCCAAACCCTTCAAAACATTTAGCTGCCTTAGGTCCACATCATAAATGGATGACTCGTTAGACATTCGCATATCTGTATCACACCGTGAATTTTTACCGCCTACATCCTCCCTGCGACCTTCTGCTCTCGGTAACACCCGTAGGTCAGTATCAGACATTCTTTGTCTCTGATCGTGATCGGAGTCTTGCCTCTTGGGTGAGAGGAAGCCACCCTGTGAATCTCGAGAGTCGCCAGGTCGGTCCAAAGACCCTTGAGAGTCCCAGGAATTCCTTCCCCAAGAATTTGAAGGATACATGCTATCAGACCTCTGATTAGAATCACGTGGGTACCTCGAGCTGTCCCCATTATCTCTGGACATATCTACATCTCTTCGAGAGCCAGGTCCTCTGGGATCTCTGTTTGAATCTTCCGGATTATTTCTGCAAGAAAAAAGAAACATTTCATGAAAGGACATGTTTAATCACTGCCCTAGCATAGCTTACTAGGTGCTAAAGGGCTCTGAATTACATCAGTCTGTATCATAGTCATACCAATAAAATTGTTAAGTATATATGTGCTTATTCAATAAGTTCTGGGTTACTACTATGAACAGCATGCAGTTTACCCACACCACTGGTTACAACTTTTTCTTAATTCTCAGAAGACAAGCAAATAATTCTTGGAAAATTCATAAACACCTATACAAGCTGTCTTAAAAAGTGAAATACTCAAAATTCAAATATAGACACCATTTGAAATTCAGGGCCTCTTCTCTTCTGCTGTTATGTACTGCTATGAATTTATCTTGTAAATCTGATACAGTATTGCTATAATTTTGTGCTTTCTCATTTTGCCTCTCTAGGGTTAGCACCTTCAAGACCAGTACACTGGAGCATAAAAAAAATTATTTAAAGGGGATATGGCTTTCCACTTCTGCTAGTTCTCATGTTGTCACTTGAAAATCACAGCAACCCTAATAGGCCCAGTGCCAAACATTGACTCTCTCACAATCATCAAATGATTATGGATATGGGTGGCAGTGAGATTTGGGAGTCATTTCAGCTTTATAATCTTTGATTATAATCTATTTTGTTTAGCAACTCTAGTCTTCAGAATTTACTTACAAGAATGAAAACATAATTCCATGAAGTACAAGATGATTTTTCAAGAACAAAAATTAAAATACTGTGGCTTCTTTTTTCTCTGTATGTACAGAGAATTTTTCACAGGTCTGAGCAGTCATTAAAAGAAAAAAAAAAGCCTGAACAAAAATTACTTACATAAACATTAAATTAAGAATATTTCAAAATGCATATGACCCACCAGCTATTCTTTTTTAAGAGCCAAACAATTCTGCAAAGATACCAAACTTGATGATCTGTCAGCTGTCCAAGTGTTGAATTCAAAGCATCTCCATCTTTAATGATCTAATAGACAAAAGTGCAGCCACCCAAACAAAGTTTACGAATGCTGAAATCCCAGCCTTTGAACTCAGGATCTGAATACGTACATGATTTAACAATGACAAGAAAGCAGGTAAATTTTATACTCACTTCGCTGCCACCTGATTTTTGACAGCCGACAGAACGAAAGCTAAATCGGTAATCTTGATGTTGTCGAGGTTTATGTTGGGGAAGGGATTCTTTGCTTGAGACTGCGCCATTGGAGGAGTATTGCTTCCATCGTCCCTTTTCCCTGGAGGAGTGAACCTCCCTCCACCCATAGGTGGTGTCCTAGATCCCGGTGGCGTTCTACTTGGCGACATAATGGTGTTGTGGCTTGGATTCTGAAATTATCAAACTTGAAATTAATTTACCAAAGCAAAATCCACCTTCGCTGTACATACGAAAGGATCAATTACATCCAAGCAAAAGAAAATGTGTCAAGTTTCAATCCAAGAATTACACTAAATTCTCCTAAAGAAACCTTATATATATAAAGGGACAGAGCGAGACTACAAAAAGAACCAAGCACTGCCAACTTAACATATCCTTATCTAACCAATACCTCAAGGTACAATCAAAGCTCAAGGGAGAACAAAATCCAGAAGGGATGGCAAACCCAATACTTATATGAGGAAATAGTCTGGCTTGGATTGTGTTATATATTCTTTTCAGGGGAACATTTTCCAACTTTTGGGTGGTATCTTGTTCTGTATCTAACAACTTACTCCAACAAATGGCTGTCTGATGGAACAGACAATACGTATAACATTATCTCATACAAATCTGAGATACTTGAATCTCAGGAGTCAGTTTGAACAAAATCTTCAGTTCATTCATTTCACCTCGGCTACAAAAGAAAATACAATTTACTAGATTTGCATAAAAAAATAAAATACTCTTAATAAAAGCCTAAAAGCCCAATTAAAAGGTCAATCAATAACATACGAGGCTCCAATAACAGTACTAGACTTCCTTTCTGGCTACAGAATAAACAAAGAGGAACAGGTAGAATACAAAACCTTGCTTCACATACCTGCCAAGGGGGCTTGCTAGGCGAAGGACCGTCTCCCTCTTCGTCGCTGCTGTACCAATTCATATTGCTCGTGCCAGCACCTGCCTCATCCGGATTATTGTCCATCAAATCGTCGTCATCCTGGACAGAGTGCTGCTGTTGTATCCGCTGGAAGAAATCCCTCTGCTTCTGCGGCATGCAAGCCATCATACCACCTAACTTCTTTCCTGGACTAGGGTGCTGCATGGCATTTCCTGGGCCATGGTCCCCACCAGAGCCCATGTTGTTGTTGTTTGGGCTGGTCATCGATTCCGAGCAGCTGCTGGTGTTAGGCGTGATAGGGCTCCCTCTCATAGGTGGAACCTCTCCATTTACCATATTTTTATCTGGAAGATAAAAATATTATTATTATTATTGTTGTTGTTGTTATTCACGACATGAACCCTATTCATAAGGAACAAGCCCACCACAGGGGCCACTGAGTTGAAATTCAAGCTTCCAAAGAATACAGTAATGGGAGGTAAAGGGAAATACAGAAAGAAGTGACGGCTTATTAAAAACGAAAATTTAAGTCAACAAATTAATAAATAAATAGATAAAAATGTGAGTAACTTATTATCCTCAAAAGCTGTAATGCATAGAAAGCCTACTCTACATCACTCTGAAAATACTGACAGTACTCTGAATCAACCCTACTAAGAGCATTAGGATCTTATCACATAAAACTGGAATCTTCAATTTTGCCCATGTTTTTATGCTATAGTAAAGTTGTCCCCCAGGATTTGTGGGGGATAGGAACAACCACAACCCCAACCCCCAAATAGCTAAAATCTGCTAACACTTGACACCCTCTAAAAATGTTTTTACCTAACTATTTCAATAGTTTTATCAGGAAAATATGAAAATATACCAAGTTAATATTTCTCCATGAAAAATTCTGTAAATATGCAAATTTTCCACGAAAAATGTGGATATACTTTCCACAGAAAAGATCCGCGAATGGGTGAAGCCACGAATCCAGAACTGCGAATAGGCGGGAGTAAACTGTACTTGTAAGATGTCAGTTTTTGGTTTGTGAAGTGTTGAAAGTGGGAGTATCCAAGCTCGCTTATTTGTCAAGAACAAAGTAGCATATCAATGCTTTGATTCAACATGAGATCAGGTTCTGACACTGCCCATCTCCAAATGTATTGTGCAACATTTTTGTGTCAGTTTAGTCCCAATTAAAAAATAAGACTTATTTAAATCCCAGGTTTTCAATCATTGGACTGTGGAACAGTCTCCCTGAGGATGTTGTGCAATTGGAACTGCAAAACTTCAATCAAAGATGCAATGCATTACATACTACTCTAAAAAAAAAAATTCTTCTTGTACTTTAATAATTTGCTTACATTTGTCTACTTAGTTATTCACTTGTGAATATATTTTTATTTTCTAATAACTGATTTATTCTTCTGTATTTCCTATTACTTTCTATTACTACTTTAAAATAAACACCGCATTCTGTGGAAGCTTAAATTTCAAGTCTATGGCCCCTGTGGACTTGTTCTGTATGAATAGGGTTGACCTTCTGAATAATAATAGTACGTACTGTACTAAATGTAACTGATTTCTGTAGGTCACATTTACATGATCTATTGGAAAATAACCTTACAATTAATGCTAACTTCTCAATTTCCTAATTTGTTTATGTTTTTTCTCAAAATTCTTGGAATAGTAAAAAAACTAAATTAAAAGTCGTTCTGAACTCACAGTGCTTCTCAAATATATTCATCAAAAATTCTGTTCCAGGTTACAGCGGATGTTCCATGGTTATGTCATTTCATTCTTACGGTGCAATGTAAGCAACGGAAGAAAATATGCACATGGGTGCACACCTCCCCAGAATAAAGATAAATCAACTGTGAAGTTTTCAAAAAAACCAAAGGATTCAAGGCAAGGCTTCCATCACTTTATTTCTCCTTTTTAGCAACTTTTTAATATGGAACATCCAGCTTACGGTACACTTCAGGAACGGAACCCCCATCATAAACCACAGACTGCCTGTACAATTTTGTTTTACCATCATTGTATTTCAACCAAAACATTTATAAAAACACAGCAGAACTGCACTTCTATTATCATTATCAATCAGAAGATGAAGAACCCTATTCATATGGCCCAAGCCCACCAAAGGGGCCACTGACTTTAAATTCTAGCTTCCAAAGAATATAATGGTGTTCATTAGGAAGAGGTATAAGGTGGTAAAGGAAAATACAGAAAGATGAGATCTCACTTATTACAAAGGCAAAAATAAAATAACGAATAGATAAAAATGTTTTGAAATGCAAGGAGAAAAAGCATTAACGCTTACATTGAGATGAGCTTGGGCCCCTTTCATCTGGCTTGCCTCCCATCCAATCCCCACTGTCGTGGCTGCCTCGCTGCCGCCAGTCTTCCGGTGACCCATGGGGAGGTTGGTTCCTCATCCCTTTGTCATACGACTGATTCCGGAAGGCTTTGACCAAATTCTCAACATTGCGGTCCAGGTTGACTCGAGACTCATCGTGATGTTCTGAAAATTTATTTAGTATCATTTCAGCGTAATGAACACAGAATAGCAATGTAGCAGTGGTACAGTTCCAAAAGTATTCCTGATTACTACAGTTAATATACCAAAGCTATATACTACTGAAAGTAGCAGCATTGATTTATACTGCTCTATCAGTATCAATAGTACATAGTGGTGGTGGCAATCTGTATATTACTGTTCTAAAAGTCTAAGGCATAAAACATTTATAGTAAAAGCTTGATATCTAGCAGTCTTGGAGTGCCAAAAGAACACTCATCTAGCACTCTTTTTCAGAGAAAGTAGCTTAAGAAAATTCAAATGAATATTCAAGTGGAAAGAAACTGCAATTCTTGGTATCTAAGCCATGCATGACCTAACAAAAGTAGAAAAAAATTAACAGCTTCAATATCTGGGAACAAAAAGGTCTCAGACTCTCACAAGACAAATTAAAGTCGTACAGTACAAGGTAGAATACTTAAAAGACAAATTAGTAATACAGCATAAAACAGAGTGCTTAAAAGACCTATTAGTTATACAATATAAGACAGAGTGCTTAAAAGACATTATTAGTTTTACAGTACATGGCAGAGAACTTAGAAGACATATTAGTTATACAGTAGTATATGGCAGAGTACTTAAAAGACATGTTAGTTATACAGCATATGGCAGAGTACTTTCTTTTAATCTAGAAACAACAACGAATTTTCTACTCGGCGGCTTCAAGTACAAACTAAAGGGACTTACTCGATGGTGATATGTGGTCATGTTTCCCATACATTTTGGACATCTTATCTTCCCCCATGTCACCATGTCTTCTGGAGTCGCCCATTTTACCGTGTTTCATCTTGTCCATCATGATTCCACCATCCTCATCCTCCAAGTTCTTAGCTCTCGCTTGCCTCTTTATGACGTTTCTTATTGCCTTATCAACATCTGGAAAAATATGAACATTCCTGAGAAGCTATGCCTAGAAAAATCAAAGCATTCTTAAGAACATAGTAAAAATCCAGCTTCTATCCAAGACTATCTATCAAAACATTTTCTACTCAAATTTATATCTATCTATCTAGATATGCAACCACAATGTGCATTGTTCACATTAATGGTTTTCAAATGTAGAGCAATTAGGTAAATATACTACAATGAATATGAACAAGGATGCATTTTCAACTGTATGAAATAAATGTGACAGAAAACTTTCAGCAGTAATATGTAATAAAGCAGACATCTGTTTGATTTATTAGTGCTGTAAACAGAAAAATTTAATAGAATGTAGAATTTAGGCCAAAGGCTAAGCACTGGGACCTATGAGGTCATTCAGCACTAAAAGGGAAATTTAGTAAAAAGGTTTTAAAGGTGTAACAGGAGGAAAACCTCACATTTGCACAATGAAACAGTAGTTAAGATTGTGAAAAGTCAGATGGAAGAAAAATATCAATAGAGGTACAGTAAAAGGAATGACAGGGGTTGTAGCTAGGAGTCGAAGGGATGCTGAAAGGACCCTTAGATAATGCCTACAGTGCAGTTCATGAGGTGCAATGATGGCACTAACCCCCCCAAAGGGGAGAATACAAAACATGAATAAAATTCTATCGCAATATAAACTTGCACTGCAAGGATTGCATCATGACTTTATTTCTTTCCCAATGGAAACTTGACCTCCAACATCTCCAGCGATTGAGCTTATGGAGCAAACTCAACTTTCTTGTTAACTAAAACTTAGAAGATAAACGCTTTCTCTTCATCGGTAATGAAGGACACAACAGGTCCGATGTTAGACTTAAACTTACATTTGAATCCCCTATCACGAAGATCCATTATACCGGGCATGTTCTCCACATCCATGGGGTTGCCGCTCCGATGGGCTTCCGTGATGGACACGACCATGTTGGCTGCCTCCTTTGTCAGGCGGGGGAAGTCTCCAAGAATGTCTTTTGGTGCTAATTCGATATGCTGCAATAGATATGTTCATTTAGGACCCTTTTACAACTACATTTTTCTCTATGAAGAGAAATCCTAATATATAAACTTCAGCTTTGTTACTTAAGTACTACTGTACTAGTTTACAAACTGTGTGGTAATACAGTACAGTACAGCATTTCCAAGGAATGTTACAAAGACATCATGCAAAATAAGCACCTCAATTTACAGAAAACCTGGGGTCATTAACCTATACTTTACACTTAACATTCAACTTTAAGAGATTCATCTAAACGTGTACCACATTGGAAATGGTAACATAGCAAAAAAATTATATGTATATCATAATACGGTGCTTATGCAAAGGAATATGTTAAACTGAGGTGTTACTGTATTACAGTATGTTACCTGTCATACAGTATTTCAAAGATATCCTGTAACCTTTAAAAACAATACCGTACCTTTAATAAAATGCCTCTTGTGGCATCTGACATGGGCTCGTGGCTGAATTTACATTTCTCAGCAGATTTGCATTTGACTCCAGTGTGGTAGTATTTACAAGGAAAGTCTTTGTGCATGTACAAGCACTTCTCTCTTTTTGCACAACAGTCCATCATGTAGAACTTGCAGAGCTCCATCTTACGCTGCGGCTGGATGTCATGAGAATACGGGCAAGCCTTCCCCTGTAAGATGAAAGACAGTTTTGCTAAGAACAGTACGTCACACATACCCGAAAGGAAAACACTTCCCCAACCACATTATGCCAGAAAAGTCTACTGAAAATTCAAAGATCCAGCCTTTGAATTTTGTATGAAAATGTACGACAAAGGAAGAAACATCAGAATGATCCTTATAAAGATAGTACAATATTCACCTAAAATGCCATACTTCTTTACAAGCTATTAAATAATGGACAGAAATTGTCAAATACAGTATTGCCATATTACAGTATACTCCCTTAACCAGTCAATTACTTAAAGTCTGACCGTCTAAAATACAAAACCTAGTAAGCGACAGACTCTATAGCATAGCCAGTGCTTCAATATTCAAGATATCTCCAGCGAACGGAGGTAAAGGGAAAGGCTAAAAAGTGAGTGCAGCTAGGGGACAAAGGGATACTGGCAAAAAAACACCTTTATTGATGCCTACAGTACACCACATATGGTTGCAACGAAGGCCCTACACCTCTACAGGGCATATTCTATATGACTGACCAAACAATACTCTCCGAAACTTACTCTTTGGCAGCTTCCCTGCATATAGTACATGCAAATGGCTTCATTTTTCCGGGAGGGAGAACGAGATCTTGATCTCCTGTGTCTCCTCCGTCGTCTGTGGTCCATACGCATCTCCGAATCCGATCCAGAGTCAAAAGAATCATAATCTGTTTGGGAAGACAGGATACAATAGGTATATATATACATAAGTAGATGTCAATGTAAATACAAAATGAAATAGTTTAGGTTATGAATGAAAATGCAACATTCAATTTTTTTACATCTCAATTGTACCACAAACTTCAAAGTTACATTACTTTAATTAATTCTGATACAAATGGACATTATTTCATTTCATTGTATTCTGGAAAACTAGTGATGTATGTAGTGTAATTAACAAGATATACTATTACAAATTTCTACAAATAGCTAATAACCTAAAATGATGGAAAATACTGTACAGACATATGACACATTTATTCTTTTAATTAAAAAAAGAATTATAGAATTACAGAATACTTTTAGAGGTTTTTAATGCATATGCAACACTGTACATCAAACTCAATGAATAAGCAGGAGTTTACATGGAATTAATCTTATTTTATAAGATTTAATTTTCCCTTTAAGTTGTAAAGGTATACGTAAACCTGACATAGGTCACCCACCTCTGAACATAGGATGACCAAAGGGTCCAGGAGGACCGTACGTGACCATGCCAGGCGGGGGAGAGCGGCCTCGTAGATACATTTCCTGCTGGAGCATGGCGTCAAAGCCCATCTCGTCACCAAAGGCATGCGGATGAGGAACCACCTTCCTATGGGGAAACTGGAGGAAAGGGAAACGTTGAATTTTTGACTGAATTTTCAACTGTGACAAAACGACAATGATTGCTATTATTATCATTATTATTATTATTATTCACAAATGAAACCTATTTATATTGAACAAGACCATTGACCTGAACGTCAAGCTTCCAAAGAATAAGTAAGAGGTGGTCAAGGGAAATACAGAAAGAAGAGATCTCACGTATCAAAAAAAAAAAAATAATTACTTAATCAATAATAAATTAATAAATAAATAAATATTTATTAAAATGCAAGGAGAAAATTATAGACTCCCTTATAATCTTTTTAATATGAAAAAATTTCTGATCGACACAAGTTCTAGTTTGATATTCCTATGGGCGGTGAAAATTCGGATGGCGCTTAAACGATTCCGTTTTTAAGTTCAATACAATTACAGAATTAAAATCATATTATCAGACACTGAGATAAAGAAATTTTTATCTGAAGCAATCAGCCATCCAGATAAGGAATGGCCATCAGAAAGTATTAACAATTTCCTACACAAATGCAAACAATGAGAACAAGCAACAACAAAAAAAAGGAAGGAAAACTGAAGATCAGACTCATGACAGGAATGGTAAATAAACGAAGGAATCAATTATAAAAATAGCTGGAAAAATCACTGAAGGACAACATAAATTGTAGAAGTACTGTATACAGCATACGAAACTCAAGCCTATGTACGTTTACAGAACAAAAATTACCCTATGTAGGAAGTCTTTGCTAACCTAGCCAAGGAACCCTATTCATATGGAACAAACCCACCACAGGAGCCACTGACTTGACATTTAAGCTTCCAAAGAAAATGGTGTTCATTCGAAAGAAGTAACAGAAGGTAAAGAAAAATAGTACAAAAAGACGAGATCACTTATTTAAAATGGAAAAATAAATAAATAAACGGAAAAAAATGTAAATAAATAAAGAATAAATAGATAGACGGATAAATAGATAAAAATGTAAGTAAATTAATTAATAATAAATTACTAAAATAATAAAAGACTAGTTTGGTATATGTATTCCCAAGCCTCGTAATGGACCAGGTAGGGCACAGCATCTGAAGACAGACCAAGCAAGGAACGGTGCCCCATGGCAGGTTAGGAAGGAAGGAATATAGAATTTTGGCCAAAGGCCACTCACTGGGACCAATGAGGTCATTTAGCACTGAAAGGGAAACAGTAGAGAAGGTTTGAAAGGTGCAACAGGAGGAAAACCTCGCGCTTACACTTTGAAAAAATTGTTTGTTGAGGGTGGAAAGTTAGATGGAAAAAAGAATATGAACAGAGGTACAGCAAAAGGATTAAAAGAAGTTGTAGCTACAGGTGAACCGATGCAGCAAACAACCTTACATAATGCCTCCTGTATCCGTATAAGGTGCACTGATGGCACTAGCCCCCTATGGGGCCATGGCAGGTTAGGCAGGACAGTAGACCCAAAGTTAGAATCTAACAATCCACAGATCAATAGCAAAATGCAAAGGCTCAAATTGAATTTTACCCCAAAAAAATAAAAAAAAAATTTACACAATACAGGTGGTCAAAAATGTACCTTTGGAGGGGCAGCTGGTATTTCATCTTCTTCCTCATCGCTGCTGGCGTGTTTTCTCTTTCTCTTCTTCTTCTTGCGTTTGTCTTTTTCATCATCATCTTCCCTGTGCTTTCTCTTAGAATCCTCTTTCCCCTGAAATACAAAATATTACTTAACATAGGCATAAGGTTTCTGGTAAATAATCATGCTACTGTACAGTATGTGCATAAACCATCTATTGCTTTTGCTAATGAACTACAAAAATAAAATACGATGCAAAAATCAATTATGGCTCTCAATCAATTTCAAAGCAATAATACATTTCTATTTTTTGGGGGTTGTCCTCAAACATTTGACTTTATCCAAACACACACACTCTTCCATGTCAAATCCCACACTGTTCTCCCTCTATTAATACTTGGACCAACTTTTGTCTTACATTCTTGCTTAAAATCCTACTAAAATAATAATAATAAAAAAAAATGAACTACATATTCTGCCTGTTCTACAGATACTTTGACATTTTGCTAGCAATATAAAGAGCACTTACAATACAGATTAAAAATGATGTAACCTACATCACACTAACCCCTTTAATTCTTATGTGTAAAAACTTGAGAGTGAAAACCGCGGTCTATTTACATACAAGAGCAATGATACTGCAGCTCGTTACGGTTACAAACCAATCCACAAACCGGAACGGATAATGGGTCCCTCCTGAAGAATTAAATGAGAGCCAATGAAAGGACCTCCACCATCATAGTCAAGATTTATTTTTGGAGGATCTGCTCTTTACCATATTTCACTCATTGGCATAGCTTTCTTTGAAGAAAAGAACCGTCTTCATAAAGGATGGTTGGTTATTGCCACTGGGGGAATTGGAAAGAGAAAGGAAGGAAATATAAAATTTAGGCCAAAGGCCAAGGCTGGGGCCTGTGAAGAGGTCATTCAGCACTGAAAGGGAAATTTACAAAGAGGTTTGAAATGTTAACAGGAG